>NW_009922708.1:93362-115187 GCF_000696875.1 Nestor notabilis
ATTTAAAATAATTTAAATTATTTTCACTGCAAGTGTATCACCTTATTTTAGTATTACTAACTCTAATGAGATATGAAGTGAAGTGCCTGTCTTGTGTGTATAAATGTCTGGGAACTGCCATGGTATCAGTGCTATGTAGGATTCCTGGTATTTCCAGATAAGCACCAGACAGAGTCAGTGCTCTTGGGAGAGAAGGGGGGAGTGTCATGTGAGGGATGGAGAAGTCTCTGTGCCCAGAGCCTCTGTTCCCCAGCTTTCCTCATTTGACTTGGGGAGCTCAGCAGGTGGAAAGGGCTTGGGCTTGTCACTGGTCAGGGAGGGGGGGTCTCTCCCCAACTCCAGCTGCAGCACAGGATGATACTAGGCTATTCAAGTTCCCTGAACTATGGAAATTTCTGCCTTACTTCAGTGGAATCTCTTCCATCCTTCTCCTGGGCCCATGGGACTGGCTGACTGCATGTGAAGCACATCTGTGCTCTGCTCCTGTGCCGTGCTCAGGGAGAGAGGGAGAGAGCAACCTGCCTGCAAGCCCTATGCTGCCACACTGCAGAAGCACTGATCTGGTTTAGATAGTGCTCTTCCAGTTGGCGAATAGGTTTTTAGGTGAGGGGGAGGATGGAGAGAAAGATAATTTGATAAATCTCCACATACTTGCTGCAGAGAGCAATTTGAGTCAAGCTGTGCAGAGGGGCTGTCACATGTTTTACATAGATTGAGGTCATATTGGTACCACATACATGTAGGAACCAAGGTGGTGGTGTGTTCCCACCACTAACTGGGCTTACTGAACATTGATACTTGAGCTCTGGTCACTGAATTGGGTCAGTGATTGGGAGAAGCACAGTGCAGCATCCGTGAATGGATGTGGTGGGTAAAAGCACCACATAATGTTCAGTGGTGCAAATCATTGGGTCTCTCAAGTAGGAATGATGGCAAATTCCCCAAGTGCCCAGGCATGCTTAGCAGGTTATCGGGGTGACTTTGATGTGAATCCTTTATAAAGGCTGGAATTCTTACGTCAGGGAATATCTCACATAGACACTGATAAGAGTTGGTGTTGCTGTTATAAAACCTAATGCAGAAAATTTGAAAAATTATAAAAGTAGCTTTCTGGCTGATACAGTGCAGCAAATTTGGCTCAGTATAGCTATGAGCCTTCTGTAGCCAAACTTATTAACACCCACCCCTCAAAATCCAATGTGGCTGGCTTAGAAATCCAGTGCTGCAAATCTCAAAGCACAAAATCTCTTTGGAGGCAGTTTAGATTTTTACATTAAAAAATAGCTTTGCAGATTGGCTGCTTGCCTGTTTTCTTTCACAAAATCTAATCCTTTTTCTAGTTGTAGGAGAGAGAAGAGGAAATATTTTAGGGGTAAATATTTTTATTTTTTTTAAAGAAAGCTTGTTTGCAGGACAGACTTTGTGTAATCAAAAAGCTATCTATTGGAAACTGGGACGATGAATTGTTTCCGTGTTTCCTTCCATATGATTGCTGTAGGGAAGAAATATCCCTACCGCAAAGGGTCAGCAGGATTAGACACCTGCTGAGTACCAGCTGCTTTTAGAATATAATACAGCTGATGATATAAGATAAATTTAGTAGCAAGGAGGTATTCTTCACTAATACCTGTACAGGATGAGCAAAACTGGCTGGGTATGTTTCATTATTAAGGAAAATAGCCTGTATGGTGTATAAACACTAAAAATTCTTGGTGAACAGACGAGTAGGAATGTTTGAGGTGCAAGAGTTACCAATAGTCCCTGCACTGATGGCATGTTCGATGCCTTGTTCACAGCCCGATCAGAACGGTACCAACACCTGGATTCGGAAGAAGAGGAGGACACTAATGATGATGATCACGTGGAAATTCGGCAGTTTTCCTCATGCTCGCCGAGGTTCAGCAAGGTAGGAGCACACTAGCTTGTTGAAAGATAAAAATCTAGAGAGGAACACAGCTTCATTGCTTCATATCAGGTAGATTTTAATCTTACAGATGGTATGTTTGGTGTTTAGTATATGCTGAGGAAAGAAAAAGCTGTATACATTGTTTATTCTGTGATAATCTGTGGCCTATTAGAAGGTGAGTACCAGAATAATGGGAGAATAAGGTTTTGTATTTCTTAATGTTTCACTAATATGCAGGGTACTGCAGAGGTCTTTTCTGCATCCGATACAGTTTGATGGGTTTACTAATGACTTGGTTGCTGGCATAGAGAGTGTCCAAAGCTTATTTTCTTTGAACAGTGTCATTCTGAAAGGGTCTTCCAGTAGCTAACAAGGTGGTATTAGGATGAAAATTGATTCTGGTGTTTTGGAATAGGGGTCTAAAATCAAAGAGATCCCATGTAGTAAGAGCACAGGTGAAGCTTGCACCTCTGCTGTCTTTTTTTGTCTCAAATACAGCCTGAGGAACAAAAGGTGAGGTCACAGTTTGAAAGAGAAGGATCTGGGCATGTAGCGTATCATGAGTTAGATGTGCCAAATTGATGAAGCAAAAAGACAGTTGCCATACTGGGAAAGCATGACTATTTTCTGCAAAGAAAATGAAGAAATCCTTTCCATCTGCTTAGTGGTAGGAAGGCCACAGGTGGGGTACTCTGTCCTGTTCTGGGCAACGTTATTGAAAATAAACTGGGACCAGTAAAAGAAGGTCAAGAGGAAAGCAACAAGAATGATCCAAGATCTACAAAACATAAAACGTAATGTGTTTCCAAATACATAACTGCTAGAATGAAAGTACATTGGTCTTCCTGTTCTACACAGACCTGATATGAAATGATGGGCACAAAGGATGTGTAGGATAGACTGTAAGAAGTAATTTCCAATGTGGAACAATTAAGCCCTGACCTGAGGTGCCTGGGGAATTTGTAGAATTTCCATCTCTGGTGCCTTTTAAGAACAGGTTAAGGAAACATCTGTCAGGTGTTAGAAGAGAGATGATTCTGCTTTGAGATGGGGAGATGGAGAGAAATCCCTGAGGAGGTCCCCTCTAGCCATGCTTTCTGGATTCAGTTCTATGTCTGTGCGGGTGGTTCAGGTCTCTTATTTTTACTCAGGTGGTTGGAAATAAAAAGCTGGAATTCTGGACACTTCAGAGTAGTACAAAACCACTGTTAGCTTGGATAAAATAAAGTGTGTTTGGTGAGGGGCAAAAGGGAGAAGAAATGCTGTTTTGAGGTCAGGTCACTCTATGAATTGTCTTTTCCTCTTCTTAATGAGATGGGAGTAGGAATTTTACTTAGGACCTCTGAAAGATATTTCAGGTTTTCATGACAATTCCTCCAGATTTGTGCTACTGAAATCAGTTTTGAAGCACCAGTTTGTTCTTCTTTGTCCTTAGCTGGGCTACAGTGGTTTAAGTAACAGTTACCATTAATTTTAAGGAGTTGCTCCTGATTTGCATTACCAAAAGTATGTTCAAAATTGGACTTAAGGATTAGTTGGGGTTTTGAAAAAGTTCTTGTGAGTACGTAAGGGTTTCTTTTTTTCTGCCTTTTCTCACCATGAGTATTATTCATCTGCTAGACTGAAGCTTTTCTTTAGGGTTCAGTGTTTTTGCCACAAAGAGAAAAAGTTCACTTTTAATGAATTTATTCTAAGACCTGGAAAATTATACAGCATTTGTAATGTGGGAGGCATAAAAGGCTCATTATATTTTGAAATTCTTGTCTGACAATTCAGCCATATGATTTATTAATAGTTATCTTGTTGATGCTCTGAATTTTTAATAACATTATTTTCATTAATCTCTTCTTATGTAAATTAGGTCCACAGTCAAGTGTAGTTTTAAAAGGATGGATTTTTTTTTTTGCTTAATCATTTAATTATTTAAAGACGGCTGTAAAACCAAGAAAGGCACTTTCATTAAGCTGTCAGCATTATAGTAGATTCCTTGAGGAGGACAGGACTTTTTTGTTCTGAAATAAGCTTGGGGCAATGCTGATAGACTGATGATAATGAAATGGGGTCATGAGCATGATGCCTATCACCAGATTGAATTTGTGCAGCAAGATTTCAAGATCCAGATGCCAGCCTTCAAGATTTGTGGAGCCTGCTTTAGCAATATCTCCTCTTAGGTTTGAGAATGGTTAAAAACAAAAATCAAGTAGTTTCAGAAAGTATTTCTATGGTGTGTTGGGCTGTTTTCAGAGGAGAGGTGTTGGATGCTGTTGTAGAAAAGCATGTTCAGTGTTTCTGAAGTTTGCCTTTTTGTCTTTGGCACACTTGGAGCATGTCACGTCTGCACCGTGTTATTTAGTCAAAGAACGTTGCCAAGTTCATGCTCTCTGGGAGTATCTTCCGTTTTGAGAAGAGATTATGCCCCTTCATCAGAAAAGGCTGCATAGGTTTGTTTTCTCTATATAGAAGGATCTTTTGCTATATGCAGGTGTACAGCAGCATGGAACGTCTTTCTATCCATGAAGAGAGGAAGACTCCGCCACCAACTAAACGGAGTCTGAGCGAAGAAAAAGATGACCGATTGGACAGTCTTGGTGGCTTGAAGAGCCGAGACCGCAGCTGGGTGATTGGATCTCCTGAAATGTAAGTTCTGTAGAACCAAGTCTTCTGAGTCCTCGTAGCATCTGACCTGTGCCAAAACTTTGTATGACCAGTGTTAGGTCAGGAATGCTTCATATGATGTATTTTCACAGCTGAAGCCTGGAATAAATAGCTGAAATTCATAGAATGGTTTGGGTTGAAAGTGACTTTTAAAGGTCATCTAATTCCAACCCCTCTGCCATGGGCAGGGACACCTTCCATTAGACCAGGTTGCTCAAAGCCCTGTCCAGCCTGGCCTTGAATGTTTCCAGGGATGGGGCATCTATCACCTCTCTGGGCAACCTGTGCCAGTGTTTCACCACCATTGTCATAAAATGAATATGTGGAAGTGATGTGGTCCTTAAATGTATCGTGTTAAGTACTAACATCTCCTAAATTTATAGCAAATACTTTGAATGAATGTAGAGGAATTGTAACCTTAAGCAAAGCTTTAATCTATGGAACAACTAGTTACATTGGAGATGTTCCAACAGCAGTTTTTTCTAAAACATCAGTGAATCCACAGTGTGGTGTGGCCAGACTTTTACCATTTGTCACAAATGAAAGAAAATATTAGGAAAGTCCAAAATGTCTAAAGTTCAGAATATCCAAAAACCCCTTGTGTTGTGATAAAAAATTAGTAAAATATGTCAGTAAAATATATTAATACGCAGACTTTGGGTATCCACCATGTTTCTAGCATTACTGAAATAATTGTCAAATTTTCCTTAAAAAATGCTTATGTCACATTTTATGTAACTCCTGTTTGGCATTAAAAGGTTTAAAAAAAGAAAAAAGTTATAGATTACACTCTTAACTCATGTGCATCTTGCATCAGGCCTTCCTGGCTTCAAATTCACAGCAACTTTGAAAGAAAAATTCATGTCATTCCAAAAAGAATATGGATGATGATTTGCATTTTGTAATTGTGATTTTTATAATCTTTAGTATCATCTTCATTGAACTGTACTTTTCTTTGGTATTATTCCTTCCTCTCTTAGAAGCTTAACAATGGCATATATTGGAAATTTAAGCTCAGGTGATGCCCCAAGCCTTTGCTATTCTAAGTCCTAATGATGTAGCTTGGTATCCTAACTTCACCCTGAATTGGCTCTAACTTTGTGAGTTGGGTCTGTGGGCTATTCTCACCCTTTAAAGTTCATTATCCTCCTAACTTGACTGAGGGGCTTGGTCTTGGTTTTTCCCTTAGACTGCGGAAGCGCTTGTCTATGTCTGAATCCTCACACACGGAGAGTGACTCCAGCCCACCCCTGACCGTCCGCCGACGCTGCTCGGGGCTTCTTGATATGCCCCGTTTTGCCATTTCTACTGAGGATGAGGGAACTGTTCTCAAAAGGCCCCAGTCCGAGGGGATGCTGTTATCCACCGTGCAGTCGCGGGAGGGGCTGCCCGTTCCCATTCCAGAACAGCCTGTGGAGCAGGAGCTGCAGCTAGAAGGTGATGCTGGACCCACCACCCCCTCCACGGCTGTCAGCAGCGCCTCAACGTTGACAGGTATGTGCTTGGTGTGATGGTGTTGTGGTCCCCAAGAAAGCCCTGTTAGCTTGCAGACATTAACTGTAAAACTGTAGATCTGGATGGTAGATGATGTAAATGTCTCATGCAAAGTGTTTATTTTAGTATAGTTTTGTGGATGTACTTGACTTTGAAATAACATCAGTGGTTTAATCTCTTCAAAATTACATCTTATATTTCAGTCCTGGCACTCCAAATTATTCAGGTCTTCTCATGCTTGAGACCCATATGATCTATGTGTCCCTACAACCACTGTGTGCTTGCCTAAGGCAACATTATTTTAAGCATTTGTCAGAGCAGATCACCGCTGAGTTGGAGCTGGAGAATATGGGTGTCAGCCACATTAACAGATCCCTGTTTCCTGTGGTTTTATATATCCAGAGCTTTTGAAGCAGAAACTTGAAATTTGCTGGGGGAGTGGGATTTGTGTCAGGGACGTGCTACTTGCTATGTCAGCCAAATATCCCAAAATTTAGCCAAGTTGCAGGCTTAAAAAACTGCATCCTAAGTTTAGTAAAGTGGGTCTTAGTAGTTAGTGTTTGACTTTTCAGAAGCTTTGACTGTCCCAGGGCCATTCTCCAGCACTGGGCTGAGCTGGACCTTCCCTGCAGTGGTGGCCTGGGTTGCTTTGGTGCAGGGTTGCTTTGGGTGCTGGGTGCTCCTGGTCACTGGGAAGGCAGAGGACAAAACTGCCTGTTTCTGAGAACAGAGGAACAGCCAGGAACTGGTGGGAAGCAGTAATGAGGGGAAAAAAAAGAGATTTGGACCAATGGGTTGAATGGAAGGTTGACAGGTTGGTTTGCAGCCGAGAAAGCCAACCATATCTTGGGCTGTATCAAAAGAATCGTGACCAGCAGGTCAAGGGAAGTGATCCTGCCCCTCTACTCTGTTCTCGTGAGACCTCACTTGGAGTGTTGTGTTCAGCTCTAGTGTTCTCAACATAAGGACATGGAGCTGTTGGAGCAAGTCCAGTGGAGGGCCACAAGGATGATAAGAGGGCTGGAGCACCTCCTGTATGAAGACAGGCTGAGAGAGCTGGGACTGTTCAGCCTGGAGAAGAGAAGCTGCGTGGAGACCTCAGAGCAGTTACCAATATCGGAAGGGGGCCTACAAGGATACTGGGGACGGACTCTTCATCAGGGACTGTAACAATAGGACAAGGGGTGATGGGTTTAAACTTAAACAGGGCAAGTTCAGGTTAGATATAAGGAAGAAGTTCTGTACTGTGAGGGTGGTGAGGAGCTGGAACAGGTTGCTCAGAGAAGTGGTAAATGCTCCATCCCTGGCAGTGTTCAAGGCCAGGTTGGACAGAGCCTTGGGCGACATGGTCTAGTGTGAGGCATCCATGCCCATGGCAGGGGTTTGGAACTAGATGATCTTAAGGTCCTTTCCAACCCAAACCATTCTGAGATTCTATGGTTATATTTGAGAAGAAAGGCATATTTATGAGAAGAACTAGATCACAGTGTTAAAGAACAAGGATTAGCTGGGTAAGAAACTAAGAAACAAGTTGGTGGGAGGAACTGGGAACAAGCAGGCAAAGCAATTGTGGATGCATTGAGGATGGAAAGGGGAGGAAATGGGTACTGGTCAAGGAGTCAGGATGGCTGCAAGACTGGACAAGGACAAAGTGAAGGGCGCTGTGCAGATGTGATGGTGGATTGATAGCAGAAGGTGGAGATGCTTTAGAGGAAATTCATCTCCAGACTAAAGCCAAAGAACCCCACATCTCATTATTCCTCTTCTGCAATCCAGTCTGTGAAATTCCTTCAAAATTGTCCCATTTTCCGCTTCGGCTTATCCTTCCAGAACAGGCCCAGTGCTGCCATCCTGTACTCCATTAACCTGTGACAGGGGGTGTAGGGGTGAAGGAAGTAAGCTACCACATACTTGGATGACATAGGTGCCATAGGGGAACCTTAGTTTCTCAATTTCATACTAAAAGACCAGAAACATGCTATTAAAAATTGCAAGAGCACTTTAATTACAAATACAAGTATCTACAAGTTGAAATAAGCAAAAATGAAGCTTCCCTGGGCAGCCTGCTCCCCTGAGTCTAATGCATTAGAGCACTCTTTAATCTGGGATTCAGGGATACGATTGCTTCAGTGTCCCCAGTCTGCAAAGTTAAGTTAAAGGCAGGGAGTTGCAAGAAAGGAATTTAATTCCTGTCACTGTCTTGAAGTGCTCTGCTAATGTATATCACAGCCTTTTCACAGGCAGCCTCTGATTCTGGGTTCCTCATTGTCCAGGGGCCTTATTTGAAACTCTGTGGCTGTTAAATGTTGAACAGGCATCTCATACTGAGGTCTATGGGAATGGTGCTTTGAATTTTTATTTTCATGGTACTTCCTGCTTTACTTAGTATGCAGAGCAGTGGTGCCCACTTAAATAACGATGATCAATGTTTTGTTCTGTCCTCATTGCTCAAAATGTGGCCCTTAGGCTTTATTTATTGCATGCTGCTTAAAATTTGCTTTTGAAGACAGAATGATTAATTTCCCTTGTGGACTTGCTGTGATGCTCATCACTTTCATTTCTAAGCACCTTGTAAATTCTAATTAATGTATTTTCGCAGAGCCCCTTGAAGGTATCAGATGGGGAACTGAGACACCGAGCTTGGGTACAGCACCCTTAGCCCCCAGCATCTGCTATTGTTACATGCCCAGTCTGATTTTCAAGATTACTTTGCATTTTATATATGATTATATCAAGTTAAGTAATTTAAGACTAAATTGCAATGGTGCACAGAGGGGGCAAATTAAGGTTGTCTTTGTAATTCACATTGTTACTTTCCCTGATTTTACTACTTTAGTGTTCTCTTAAAATGGATTTTTTATGTGCAACTCCGGTAGAACCTGACTCTTCTACTACAGGCAGTTTTAACTTAAAGATTGACAGTTCTTGCTGGTTGTAAAAATGGAGCACTTCCCATAAAGCTGTTTTCATCTGTGAACGATCCCATTGAAATGACTTGCCTGCAGAACTGCACCACAGCTTTAGGATTCATGTAACTGCTACTCAGCAATGTGATTTCATTAGCGAGCTTTTCCAACAGAACAGAAGCTGCTAATTTTCTGTATTCAGAATAACACCATTTCTGTAAATAAAAATTCAAGCCCTGGGGTTTCTTAGGAAAATTTACTCTTGGACTTCATGTAAACATGACTTTGATTTAATGTATTTTGCCTGTAGGGGAATAGACTGTTAGGAATTCCCTGTGGTTCTAATCTGTTTTAATTTAAACTGTAGCTGGGAGCACTGCAGATTTCTCTGATCCACGAGCTCGCAGTAATAGCAATGAAGGCCCAGACTTTACCACTCCAAAAGCCATCAGCGATTTGGCAGTGCGGCGGGCACGGCACAGGTTGCTCTCTGGGGAATCAGGGGAGAAACGTACCTCAAGACCTATCAATAAAGTGATTAAATCAGCATCCGCTACTGCCTTGTCTCTCCTGATTCCCTCAGGTAAGGAATGCCTCTGGTGAGGCATTGTCAGAATCTGCAAGCACTGAACAAAAGGTGTGCAGACAGATCCCCCCCATTTGCTCATCTGGAATAATGCCCTCGTTGGCAGGAGGGGAGAGATCTAACTTTTACAATCGGTTTAATATTTACTACTCAGCAGGATAATGAGTACTGCTTTGCCACAGACAGGAGCGTTGTGTGTGTGGTCTGACTGCAGCTTCTGCAAATGGTAACTGGGCCTTATTCTCTCCCTAGTTTTGTTTAAATTGGCTCCTAGCTGGTCTCTAGACAATGGTGCAGCAAGGAGGTACAGAGATACGGAATGATTTTAACCCTCAAGGTACTATTTTTGGGGGGTCCCATGCTAAATACAGCGCCGTGTGGGCACTGAAGGTGTCTGGTGCATTCATGCACCAGGAAGTTTCAGATAACTTGTTTGAGATTAAATGTTTAAGTGGGTGAGTCATTGCTGAATAACTTACCTTGTTGGCCCGGCTCTGTCTCCAAGCAGAGCCAGATCTTGACAATTCCTAATGTCAGGTGGTAAATTCTAATGAGCCCAACCATGCCAAGCTCAGACAGACCGGTTCAGCTGGAGGCTCTCCCCACAAGGACTTTGTCCCTTTTTCCAGAGCATAAGACTGTGCTGTATTTCAAGGGCTGTACCTGTTCCTGCCTAGGTGGGAAGAGGGAATTGCAGCTGGTCTATGAGTGCCAACCCAGCAGAACCTGCTGGCAGAGCAGTGCCTTCCCCTCTCAGATGAGGAGCTGGAGGCAGGTATACATCTGCTTCTTGGCACTGTCATGGTGATTTGGGTATCAGTTGCTTTTCAAACTACAAACTCCCTCATGAAAATCTCTAAAATGTGTATTTAATCACCCAATAAAGGTTCCTCCAGAGCTGCTCTCATCTTCCAGGTAAATATGTGCTGGGCAATTCAGCAGATGTTTCTTAATGGATTAGAGATTACCTTTTACAGCTGCATTTAATATTCCTGCTCTTCGGGTTGTTGACCAGCTTCACTTTAAAATGAGAGTTCTGTATTTGCTTTGTATTTTTAAAAGAGGATGTTGTTCCATGAGCAAGCAGGGTCAGATAGTTCAGCTGGTAGTCCAGCTCTTGGCTGTTCAGTTGGGAAACACACTAAAATACGCTTGTGGTGGTGTTTTTTCAGTAATAGAGTCCCTGCAGTAGCTAATTTTTTAGAGCTGTGAATTTAAAACACTATCAAAACTACCTAGATGTAGTTGTTATCTGACTGCCTACTGATTTAATTTTTTGTGTGAATACTAACTGATTTTGATTCGTCTCAGCACCAACATATAACTTGCACCAAGATCTAGAGACTACCTCATCTTTTGGAGAAGGATAATATGTCATAACCTTGAAAAGGGGATGTTCCAGGATTGTGCCTAGAGCAAATATTTATGATGGGTTGTAAATCCCTGAAAGAGAAGTAAACACTGTAACCCAACCATAAGCCTAGGCGAGCAGTGCTGCTCTATTAAATACATGCCTCCAAATCTGCTTTTTGGAAACACTGTTGATTTTCATATTCCAAAGCATGAATTAGTTGAAGCTGCAGGCAAACCCAGCTCTGGTGAAGACCAGCAGCTTTAAGAACACTGGGAGAGGTGTTTTCCTAGCTGTTCTCTAACAAGAATTTTCTCTCTTTTGGAGGCTTGCTTTCCTAATTTTTGCCCACCTTTGTGTCATCACTGTAGATCACCACACGTGTTCTCCATTGGCCAGTCCAATGTCACCTCATTCTCTATCCTCCAACCCATCTTCGAGGGACTCCTCACCCAGCCGCGACTTTTCTCCTGCTATTGCAAACCTGAAACCACCAATCATCATCCATCGGGCTGGAAAGAAATACGGTTTCACTCTCCGTGCCATTCGCGTCTATATGGGTGACAGTGATATCTACACTGTGCATCACATGGTCTGGGTATGTCTCTGCTTCTCTAAAAAGAGTACCCTTGGGGCCAGAAATGCATTTAGCCAGGGGTGTGGGATTTAGCTTTGTAAGTTGCATTTTGACACCCTATTTTCTTTTTGGGGTGGGGGAAACCCTTTCAAAATAAATAATAACTTTGGGGTTTACCTGTAGCAGTTTTCAAGTCCATCACAGCACCACAGCAACCTTTCTTTCTTTCTTTCTTCCCTGGTTACATGAATCCACCTTCTTTCACCTGTAGCACATACTTTAAAGCATGTTTCTATGTACATACCCTCTTTCTCTTAATTGGGGTTGTTGCATGAGGGCCACTTGTAGCTAATTTATTCAGATCTGTGTTGGTGATTATAGCCAGCTTCTTACCACTTTTGTCTGCTGGGGTTTTCCAAGCAGTCTCTTGGAATTGATTACAAGCCTTAAAGCATCACTGTTGCTATGTTGATTGCCTAGGGATTCAGCTCTAGGCTTAGTGTTGTGCTGTGCTGTGCTGAAAGGTCTGGTTTCCATGTCTGTATCTCTTCCTTCCCATTAAGTCTGGTACTTGATCTCTGTTCCTTTTTTGTTAACCTGTATGACTTCTAGGAAGGAGCCGTTCCCCGAAGCAGTATTGTTTATATTGTGTAGTTAGGGAGAATGGAGTCAGGGTAAAGGTTGTTCATTCTTCTCCTTGTATCTCTGTGTTCATTAGACAATTTGGACTTCATATGCTTTGGTCATTATTTAACACTCATTCTTATCTAGAAAATGACTGAAGCTGTATTTTTCCCTTGCTTCTCTCTGCTTTCCTTGAAAAATGCTGAGTTTACCAAGACACTGATTTGTAGTCTTTTCTGGCTAGAGGGAGAGTTGCAGTATTCTCAAGCATATCTGTCTCCTTACTGTAAAGTGATGGAGAAAGGCAGTGTGTTCATGGGGGAAAAGGTCTGATGTTGGATAGGTTAATAAAGGATGGAAAGTGGAAAAAGAAGCACTGTTTGGGATAAGATGCAATATAGACACCCTAAACACATGACACAGAGTCTTATTTAATAGACCGTTGGCTGCCTTGGGTTCCAGCATGTCAATGGAAGGATGCTGGATTTGAGATGGCATAAGAATTGAAAAAGACTGAATGTTTGTCTGGATATCAAGAGTAGCTGGTTATCATTCCTGAGTGCTGAAAATTTTTGGAAGTGTGTTAAGCCTTTTGCTTTGAGAGGAGCTGGTCTCTTGATCAGCTTAACCATCCTGGCTAGATGGACTGGGACAAGACTGGCAGGATGCTGGGGGAGGAGTGGAAGAGTGCAGATTTTTGTGCTTGGCTGTGGTTTCTTTGACCCTTCTTTGGAGCAACTGATGGTGGCTGCAGCAGAGATGAGATGAGATGGACGGAATTTGAGTCTGATCTGCTCAGCGATCTTGTACATTCCTCTTCTCAAATCAGTCATTCCCTTCTCATTGCCAGCATGTGGAGGAAGGTGGCCCAGCGCATGAAGCAGGTCTGCGTGAAGGGGATCTGATAACCCACGTCAATGGAGAGCCAGTCAATGGACTGGTGCACACAGAAGTGGTGGAGCTGATTCTGAAGGTAGGGACTCAGCATTGTTACATCTTGGAAAGTGTGAGCCAGCTTGTTTAAAACGCTGTATGTGTCTAATTGGCATTGTCTGAAATACAAGTATGTGCACAGCACCTAGTGGTATTTAAAAGTAGCTTTGTAATGGTTGGTCTTAAAATTATCCATTTAAATGACTTGTGTTTTGATACCTCCTCTGAGCTGTATCCATTTACAGAAATAAAATCCAAAGGTTTGGACTGTTTCAAGAGACAGAATTCTTCACGGTTGCAATAAAGAAGAACAATAAAAATTATTTTAGAAGGATTTTTTTCCTTTTTTTTTTTAGGATGAGTGAGACAAGCCATGCTCTGTGTTGCAGATTAAGCATGATAGATGCCTGATATGCTCACATCTGCCATCAGTCAGAGCACTGGGAATAGGATTGGTGACAGAATATCACTTTGTTCAAGTTTCCAAGTATTACAAGTATTAAATTGAGGCAGTTGGGATCTCAATGGGAGAGGTCAGATGCTGCGTTCTATCTGCTCTGGGAAGCTTTACCCTACCAGCTGGGGTCTGAGCTAATCATTTGTGAAAGCCTGACTAAAGAGGGCTCTCTCAGCAATTCCTTAATAAATGATAGCTGGAAATGCAAAGGGGAAAATGGAGTTTGACAGAGGATTACAAAATGGCAGGCAGCAATAAACTAGCAGCCTACCTGCTTAGCCTGCAGATCTGCTTCAAACAGCAATGTTTTAAACAATGCCTCTGTGTCTTGTGCCTGACAGAGTGGAAATAAAGTGTCCATCTCCACCACACCATTTGAGAATACATCCATCAAAGTTGGTCCAGCCCGAAAAGCCAGCTACAAATCCAAGATGGCTCGTAGGAACAAGAAGAGCAAAACTAAGGATGGTCAGGAAAGGTTTGTTTTGATGTTTCTTCTTGAAAATTAAATGGTAACCAACAAATGTAAGAGAGATCTTGTCAAATAAATTTTCAGATAATATATATCAGCAGATACATCTTTTAGTTCTTTTTGTTTTCTTTTTCTAACTATACGATAAAATTGACTGAAATATGCTAATAAAGGTAAATAAATCATTTGGGCTTGTAAGCAACTTTTGAATGCTCTTCCACAGTAAGAAGAAGAGTTCTTTGTTGAGGAAGATCACTAAACAAGCATCTCTGCTTCACACCAGCCGGAGTTTATCTTCACTAAACCGTTCTCTGTCTTCTGGAGAAAGTGTGCCTGGCTCTCCAACTCACAACCTGTCTCCTCGGTCGCCAACACAGAGTTACAGATCCACTCCCGAGTCTGTACACTCAGGTAAAAAAAAGAAACAAAGGAAACCAAACCCAGACTATCCACACAAACTGAAAAACCTTGGAGAAGATTTGTGCTTACTGATAAATTTTTGAAGTAAAATACACAGAAGCAAGTCGTAGGTCTGTTTGTGAAGTGAAACAACAGCTGTGATGGCGATTACCTTGAGGATGGATGTATTCTTTTTCATTGATTCACTTAAAAATGAAAATCCATACATCCTTTTAAGAATGCGTTTGCTGTTCTACAGCATCCTTTCACCATCCCTTCACTTTGATGCAAATGTCTATTGTAAGTTGCAGTGTTTTTGTAGCAGTTTGACACATTTTCTGTATTAGTTCAGAGAAAAGGAATCAAAACAACATAGCAAAATTTTATTTGAAAATTGAATCAGCTGATGGAATAAAGAGATTTGTGTCTTGAGAATAGCAATGAAACACTTGGTTTATCTGCTCTGAGGGTTTTTTTCAGGAAAAACGTTCTGGTAGCAGTGTTTCTTACTATATTCTGGGGATGTGATTTTTCCATCATAAGCCGTGCAATATTACCTTGTAATACTACAGCAGTGTATTGTGGTACCGTGGCATTTTGTCTTGATTTTGCATGTCTTACTTTCAATAACTTGTTCTAATGGTCAAATATATATTAATGTTCTTAGTCTTTTTTTTTTCTTTTCTTTCCCCCTCTCTCTTCTCTTTTAAGTTGGTGGCAATTCTTCCCAGAGCAGCTCTCCCAGTTCCAGTGTTCCCAATTCTCCAGCCAGCTCCGGACACATCCGCCCCAGCTCTCTGCATGGACTAGCACCAAAGCTTCAAAGGCAGTACAGATCTCCGAGGCGTAAATCTGCAGGAAACATCCCTCTGTCACCACTAGCTCACACTCCATCACCAACCCCACAGTCCACGTCACCGCAGCGCTCCCCATCTCCTTTACCAGGACACTCAGTTGGCAGCTCCAGTATTATTCAGTCTTTTCCAGTAAAACTACACTCCTCTCCACCACTGGTGAGACAGATTTCTCGCCCCAAAAGTGCTGAGCCCCCTAGGTCTCCTTTGCTAAAGAGAGTTCAGTCGGCTGAGAAACTGGCTGCCTCGCTGTCCTCTTCTGAGAAGAAGCTGGCTTCCTCACGTAAGCATAGCTTGGATATCTCACACTCTGAATTTAAGAAGGAGATGCTACAGAGGGATCCTAGTCTCCAGAGCTTACAGGAATCTGCAAACGAAACAACAGGCGGCAAACTTGGGCTAGCGGAAAAAGGGATGTTGCAGAAGCCGGGTTCACGGAAGTTGGGTGCTATCCGACAGGACAGGGTGGAGAGGAGGGAGTCTCTGCAAAAGCAAGAGGCCATCAGAGAAGTAGATTCTTCTGAAGATGAAACGGATGATGGTTCAGAAGATAGTCAGGATGGGAGAAGACTCGACAAGCCCCCTGACAGTGGAGACCAAGGCTCGGATTCTTTTAATGAGGATAGTAAGTTTTCATCTAAATTGGAAAGCAAGGATAGTATTGAAGATGATGCCTTTCTACCCGAAGATCCAAAAGGTACAGAAGATTTGCAGAAGGGAAATAATCAACAAGCCAAACCTGTTTCAGAACCAATGCAAATCAATGTGCACCCTTCCCCATCAGGGGTCCTCCCAAGAACTTCTCCAGAAAAATTAGCTAATTCAGAAAAGCCATTACTAAGATCAGAAACAACTGCAAAGGAACAAATATTGCCAGAAAACAAAACTTTTGAGTGTTTTGGTCCAAAAGACAAATCTTCCGAAGCAATCAAAGACCTAGGGAGAACTACAAGTACTCAAAAACCAATAGGTCGGACAGAACATATGCAGTGCCCATCTATCAAACTCCTGGAACTTGAAGAAGGTGACTCTTCAGGGGCCTCATGTAGTAAGCTTGACCTGAAAGAGCCTCTGCTAACAGAAAGCAGCCAGAAAAAACAGGACTCCAAACCTCTGCTGGCACTTTCTTCGTGGTGCACGGCAAGCGTGAGCCCTCCTCCCTCGGTAAGCCCTGTGGACCACAGTGAGAAGGATCGCAAGGAGACCCTTCAGCCTGCAGAACAGCACAGCACCGCATTTCTGTCTCCTAGAAGTGCGAGTGGAATGTCCCAAAAAAGTCCTTGTGCTGAAAAACAACCCAGCTCATCCCAGGCAGAGAGTGCTCCGACTGCCAGCAAAACCAGCCCAGCGGGTCCTGTATCCTCCACGCTTCTCATCCCCGGCGCTATCGAAAGAGCCCTCTCCGTGTCACAGTTAGTGCCGCTAGCTCAGAGTGTGTTGGGCCCTTTGAAGCTCAGTATGTCTGGTTCTGGAGAGGTGGAAAAGAGAAAGGATTTCCCCCATTTGGGTGCCTCCTGTAAAGAAGAGAGGGATTTGAAACAAAAAAGACAGGAAACTTCACAAGCAGTAGTGTGTCAAGAGAAAGCCAAACTATCTAGCACAGACAGTCTGACCACAAGGAGCAGATCCTGTGCAGAGTTATTAAACTCAGCCAAGCCCAGGGAGGCAACGTGTCCCGTGGTGGCAAAAAAGGAGGCAACTTTTTGCAGTGCTGAAGCACCTGAAGTGTTGGGAGGTAGCTGCAGAATCACTCCATCGAAAGAGCTGTCTCACGCTGTCGGACAAGCAGCTCTGAGAGCTTCTCCTCTGCCAGATGGCAGCACGAGGCCCTCAAAAGAAGGGACTCTCACACAAGCGAAAAGCAAAGAGGTTGGAAATCAGTTAAAAATACAAGACTTTCCCCTGTCACATGATGATGCTGTAAAGAAAACATAGCAGCATCCCTGGTACAAGTGGACTGGAGCATTCTACGTTCAAAATAGAGACTGCATGTTTGAATTTTGTAATATACACTAATATAAAATAGAACTTGTGTACATCTATTTTTGGGAGGGTTTTTTTCATACTGTTTTTTGTGTTTTTTCATCCTTGCTATTCTATTTTTGTACACAGTAATGCTTGCTGTTTGAGGTCTCTTTAGAACAGGGTATCTTTAAAGCAGGGCTTAAGAAACAGTTTGTTGATTTATTTTATTTTACTTTTCCCCTTCCAGACCTTTTATTTTACCTGAGTTTAGGGCCTGTTGTGCTCTTCCCTCTAAACCTGCATTTATTTGAGATCCCAAAAGTTCTGAGTACAAAAAGGGCAGCTTACTTTTAAATTTCTGCTTTTCACTTTTCTCTTTGAAATGCCATTGAAATTCACAAATTTCAAGTTTGTTCTTTGCATTTACAATCTGATGTCCTTGGACAAGGCGAAGAAACTACTCTTGCCCGCAGGTTGTTCTGGAACTGCAAAACCTCTTCAGTGCAAGTGCGAGCTCTTTGTCACCATGTGCATCACAGTCCTTAGAGGATCCAGAGGCAAGGGACTTGGCTGGAGGGGTCAGACACAGAGAGATCCCTGTCTGCTCTTTAAACCCAGGAAAAGTAGTTTTCAATGGTATTATCAGAAAGAGAAATCACCAATCCGTAAGCTGTTCTGGGGGGGATTGTTTTTACTTATCATTTATGAGAAACTTGGCAACTTTTCCCTCTGTTTTTATGATTTTAGTGATGTTTAATCTTTCTCTGGCTTCAATTCACAACTTGCCCTGCCTCAGAATAAATGACCCCAGGAAAGGGGTGCCTTGTAGGTTGCTTTTAAAGTAGAGAAATCTGTAGTTGCGTATTCTCCAGTATGTCTCGGGCAAAGTTATCTCGATGATAAATGACCTTTGGAGACTTTTCCTTCTCTTGGTGAATCTAAATAGGTAGGGATTTAAGGTGTTCCTTAACATTTCTGAATTGGGGCTTGGGAAACTTGCTGAGTTTTCCGAATCTGCCCGTTTTAAAAGTGAAAGAATCCTCTGAAGAGTTCAGATTCCTCGAGTTCTGTGGACAAGCTGCAAGCAGACTTCAAAACACATGTGATATTTTAAGATTTCAGCTTTGATAGCTAGATCATTTCCACTGCTGAGGTCACTTTCCATTAAAGAAATTACTCTCTGCTCTTAGGTTTAGACATTGCTTTGCTTTAAGTGTGACCAACTCTGGATAACAGTGCTCTTTGCTGAGGATTAGATCAATAATAATACACCGATAAACGTGTCGAACGGTGATACCTATAGCACTGTAGAGCCATTTCTTCATCCAATTAAAGGTTCCTCTCAATGAACACTCCCATCATTTGTCCCAGATTGTGCTCAGCTTTTATTCTAGTCTTGTCTGAGTGTATCTCCCTGCGGATCACCCGCAAGGTCTAGTATCCTGCTCACTGGCTTATGCTGTTAGAAGCAGAATGACTGTGCGACTGTATTTCAAGCTAAAACCTGCCTCTGTTGGTCTGATTTCATTACACCGCTGCCGCCTTCATGTCTTGGCTTTTTCTGAACTTGAAGGTTTGATTTGCTTTCCCCTAAGTGCAAATTTGTTTTTATATAGGGATATATTTCCTCCAACTCTTTCAACTTGATTTCAGCTCAATCCACAAATCACAAAAATCTCTGGAATCTTACCTTGCTTCTTTCTGTATAACTATTGTTCCCCCCCTCGCCCCATTACATACTTGATTTTGGCTGCTTGGATTTCATTTCTGGACCAAGTTTTGGTTTGGGCTTTTCTTTTTTAACATGTTTAAAAGAGTGTGTACTCTGTGTGTCTGTGTGAACATGTATGGTGTTATTAATACACTAACCAAAGCCTCAACGCTCCCAAATAACACATTAATAAATCTTGCTGTGACGGTATTGAGAGCAGAGCCTGCTGTGCTGTCTCTTTGCTCTTTTCCCTTGAATTCATAGGCTATTCGTATACACTTGGTTTGCAATAATAACCACAATATTTCCACTGCTTTGTCAGGGTCCTGGCTGTCTCCAGCCTTTCAAAGCACTCTTGTTGATGAGCATCATTCTGTGCTGATTTGGAGCAGTGGTGAGTAAGGAATAGGCTTGGCAGGATCTGGTACTTACCTGGCTGGTTTTCACCCCAACAGCTTGATCTACTTAAAAAATTGCTAAGAAACAAGGTCTGATCAGCAGTGCAGTATAGGATGAAATGGACAGGAGTAGCGAGAAATTGATTCAGCATCCTGAGTCTGTGGTAATTATGAAGACAAGTCTCAAGCTTATATCCTGAGAGCACCTAACCTTGGCGAGGTTGGAGGTCTCTGTGTAAATCAGAGAACCCAGAGTTGTGTGAGGACATGGTCTGACCTGGCTGTTCCATGAGTGGCAGGTCCCCTCTTCCTTCTCCTTGCAGTGACACAGCTTCTCCTGTGGGCATGCTCCTGGGCATCCACAAAGGGCTCTGCATTTTAAGAACCTAATGGGAAAATCACCCACTGCTCCTAGGAGAGAGGGCTGGGTAACCTGGCTCATCCCATGAGGGCTGGGATGGAGCCCTCTGAAGTTACCACCTGTATTAGCTGCTGGCTCCTTCCCTTTGCAGTCAGTGGTTCCAGTGCTGAAAGCAGAGTTATCCTTACGCATAAAAAGAGGAGTTGAAAACCTTGCTGTGTCACAGCTTTTGCTGCTGTTGCCTGCACCGGCCCAAGAAGAGGTGAGGTGTGTGCTTAGTCCCCTCTTTTGTAGCTACGGTACAGAAAGTGATTGGTGCAATTTAAAAAAACATGGGTTTTTGGAAGCCAAAGCCAAACAGCATTACCAGGAGATCATCCTAAGGAAGCCCCATGTCCCCTGCTCCTGATCAGTCCTGCAGTTCCCCTTGGTGTGCCAGGTTCCACCTTCTGTCAAACTTATATGGAGCACCTTGGCAAAAAGACACTTTCTATTAAATTCTGATAATAAATCAGGTAGATACACCAAGGCTTACTCCTTGCTCTGCTAAGAAGTGCTTAAACACCTTCTCAAATAAGCTTGCGAAACATGTCAGGGAGGATCGAGATGTTGGAAAAGCTGGGTGTGATGAGTGAGAATGTGTTCCCCAGTGCAGGGTCGGACACGTGGTACCCAAGTGAAGCATTCAGCAAGACAAAAACTTGGCCTCTGTAGATAACCCTCAGACAAGCAGGAGGTAGAAGTTGCGTGTGGTGTGTCTGATGAATGAGCTGTGCATATAACCATCCAAATACGCTGCTTTCCTGCTTCTTTTCCCTGTTCCCTTCTGTCAGCTTGGCTGTCTCCCGCTCCTCATCCTTGCTGGGGTGACAGCATCAAAGCTGGTTCCAGCCCCTGCAGCTCCTCTCTGCTCCTTCATCCAGCCACCACATTCCTGCCCCGTGCCTCGTTTCAGTGTTATTTTTCCCTTTGTCTCTTACTGTTGCAAACTAAGAGAAACGGATGATATTTATTGTAAATATTAGATTTTAGCATTGTAATGGCCACTCCTGGGTCCAGTTGTCAGAGGCCTTTGGCTGCTAATATACTAAAGAGCACTTGCTGGGAAAGGGGTAGGAGTGACCAGTGGTTTTGGTTGCCACACTTGCATTAAGGTGTGATTTGGAGTATTTTAACTATTATTATTTTTTTCTTCGGAAGAGGGGAGGATAAAGTCTTTCTCTGGTTTTCTCTTACTGGATGTGAAGGATAATTCTGTACTTCTAGTAGAAGATTGGACAGAAGTGTGTGTTTCCCTTGTGTTCGATTACCATATCCAGGTGGCTGGGAGAGCACCTCCTGAGCTGGGCTCTGCCAAGCTGTGTCACTCAGCACTTAGCTAGATAAGAGGAAGTGTGGAATTTCTGTGTTTTTAGAAACTTGAACAATTGCCACATAATAGCGGTGCAATAATTTTTATTCATGTTGTACCTGCATGTCGGTGTTCGAATCCTCCTCCAAAATAAATAATTTTGTTTTGGTTTGGGTTTTTTTTTTACATAAGTTCACGCTTGTGTCTGTCTCTTGTTGGGTCTCCCCTCAATCTCCTGCAGTGCTGGGGTTGCCTTCAGCATCAACTGGCTGCTGAATGGGGCAGAGAACAGCCTGTGGGGTGTCTGGGTATGGGAGGTATCAAAGTAAATCTGCCAGGGTCTTTGGGATTTTCTGCTTCAGATGTATGCAAAAGCCAATGCTTCCCACTCTGAAACTCAAGCCCACAATTTACCATCCCAGAAGGCCAATCGTATCTTGGGCTGCATCCAAAGGAGCGTGGCCAGCAGGTTGAGGGAGGTGATTCTGCCCCTCTGCTCTGCTCTGCTCTGGTGAGACCCTACTTGGAGTCCTGCATCCAGCTCTGGAGTCCTCAGTACAGGAAAGACATGGACCTGTTGGAGAGGGTCCAGAGGAGGCCACAAAAAAGATCGGAGGGAAGGAGCACCTCTCCTATGAGGAAAGGCTTAGTAAGGGTTGGGGTTGTTCAGCCTGGAGAAGAGAAACCTCCAGGGAGAGCTCTTAGCAGCCTCTCAGATCTTAAAGGGGCCCTAGAAGAAAGATGGGGAAAGACTTCAGCAGGGCTAGTTGTGACAGGATGAGGGGTGATGGCTTTAAACTAAAAGAGGAGATTCAGGCTGGCAAC
>NW_009922708.1:115234-117101 GCF_000696875.1 Nestor notabilis
GTGGTGGATGCCCCATCCCTGGAGACATTCAAGGCCAGGCTGGATGTGGTTCTGTGCAACCCGATCTAGTTGAAGCTGTTCCTGCTCATTGCAGGGGGTTGGAACTAGATGACCTTTGGAGGTCCCTTCCAACCCAAGCTGTTCTATGATCCTCCACTGCGCCCCTTTACAAGTATAGTGTCTTGTGTCCCTGCTAATGCAAGGTCCTGATGGTCAGCCCTGACTTAAAGGGATAAAACATACAAGACACGAAACTTAGCTGAGCCACAGAAAGCAGCAAGATGGAGGATGTGACTGACCACAGCTGAACACAATTGCTGATGGGCGTATGAACTGTGCACACAACAAAATCCAAAGGGCAGCAGCTGCCAGTGGCACAGGTACAGCGTTGGCTTGGATTAGCTAAGCAGCACAAGGCAGCAGGAGCTACACAGCCCCCGTGTGCACCCAGTTATTAGGCTGTCTTGATAATACACCCACCCAAACCCTTCCAGAAACAGCCCTTTGCTTTTAACATCTGCAGGTGTGCACTCTGCACATGGAAAAGCCTTCAAAGGCTTATTCCTGCCCTTGGAAATAAAGAGCTGGGGAGACGCTTGTGTCTGAGGGGATTGGACTCAGCCTCATTTGCTGCTGCTGCTGCTCAAAATATCCCTTGTCTCCGTGCTCCGGAGGAGCTGCCGAGCATCAGGGATGAAGCACAGCTCCATCCACGGGAGATTCACAGTGCCCTGCCCGCAGCCTCCCGCCGCACCGCTGGTCGTCATTGCTGACGTTGGTTCACAGAGGAGCAGAGTGATGCTCCTGCCCGCACAGAGAGGGACGCGCGGCTCCGAGGGACGGGAGCGCAGAGTGCGCAGCCAAGGATGCTGCTGTTACATCTCCTGCTGCCCTGAGCAAAAAAGCCTTTCTCTGCCACAGCTCAGCTCCTGCGGCCACCGATGGGTTCAGTGCAGGGACCTGGCGCAGAGCAAGGGCTGGCCGTGCCCCACTGACCAAGTCCATTGACATAGGGGACCAGGAGCATCGCTTTGGTCCCACTCCTTAAGCACAAGCAGATATGTGGCAGCAAGAGCTTTTCAAATTACATCTTCATGGGAACATCCCTGTGTTCTTGTTTTTTAGCACTTACTAGCTGGGGTTTCATCAGGGTTAAGTTTAAAGTCTGCAGCCCTCCCGCAGAGGTTCCCCCAGTCAGAAATAAACTGCTCTTAGTGCACAGCGGTTTATTCTTCCAGAGGATTAACCTGAAACAAATAAGGGCCATTTTCCTCCTGGGTGAAGACGTGCACATGGGCAGCTCAGTGTGCTTCAGTGCTGAGATTTGAGTCCTTCCCCCAGGATCAGAGTGTGCGAGCCAGACCCCAGGAGAAATCTACTGCCCATAGCCAGGTTGCCTGCAGTTTACCTGGGATTTCAGACAGGAATTAGGGGCAAAGCTGAAGCAATCCACACAGGTGCTTGGCTGCTGCTGTTGAGAGCATTCTCCAAGTGGAAACCACAGCTGGAACTGCTGTCGGACGCACTAAATGGTGGCTTATGATCCCATGCAAATCCAGCAGCAACAGCAGCAATGCTTGCTGTAACCTACAAGCAGAGGGAATTGGGGCTTATCACCTCTGCAAAGCATTTTCCCCTTTTTGGGGCCTAAAAATATAAGGCCGTGGAGCGGGGGTGCAGGAGGGCTGTGAGTGGGGGGTGCCCTTGGCTGGGGGAAAGGGTCACCCTATGGGAGGTTTTGCAGGGTCCAGCTGAGCAAGGGGCACATCCCTGAAGCAGGGAGGATTTGTTCTGTGCTGGTGAACTGGGTGAACTGTAAGCTTATGGCTCTGACATCACATGGGTTCAGGTGAGATCCGTCTGGCTC
>NW_009922708.1:117147-125000 GCF_000696875.1 Nestor notabilis
TGGACCCCAGCGCAGGTGCTGGGTGCATTTAAGAGAGGTACTGGGTCGCGTATTGTCCAAGGGATGTCACATCCATCACCCTGGATTTGTCATTCCCGCTTGGACATATTCAGCCCACCAGGGTTAAAACCCACCCTAAAACCCCATTAAAACTCATTGTTTCCCTTCCATCCAGAGACCCCAGAGCAGGAACACGGTCCTAATTGCTCAGGGTATTTACCACGGCTGATGGCTCCTCCATCCCTCCTCCTTCCAGTCCTTGGGGACATGAGGGTCCCTATCTGTGAGGTGGCCCATCTGGGGCTTTCCAGCTGGGAAAGCCTGGCTTTAGGGGACAAAGCAAGAGGTTTTGGTGCAGCAGAGGGATGCTGTGAGCCCTGGGGTGACATCCAGCTGGACACAGCAAGAAATGGGACTGAAGAAAGGCCTGGGCACCTGATGCGCTGTCACCCTGAGTGTCCCTGCCTGCGCCTGGTGTGGGGCTGGGACATGCACTGAGTGCAGGGGCTGAGATTTGGGGTGATGTGCAGATGTCCCCACAGGGTTTAACCTGTCATGTCTGGCTCTGCTTGTGCAGCCGCATCCCCCCTGACCACAGGAGCCCTCAGGGCTGGCTCACAGCCACCCCCCTCTGTCCCACCTCCATCACGTGCCAGTGGGCTTTATATTTTAAACGCTGATTAGGGCTGACCTCATATTTCAGAGCTTACTTCATAGTCACTAATGAGGGATTAGGAATGTTAAGCTAATTAGCAATCAGCAAATGAGGGCTCAGTCTTCTCAGCCTGACGTGCTGTCAATGAACAAGTTATTTGATGATCATTGTAAACCTGCTCAAACAGGCCGGCTAATTCTGATGGGCAGCAGGGAACCGGGGCAAGCCGCAGCTGAGGCCATGGGAGCCCGTGGCCCTGCATAGCCCTGGCTGCTCTTCTCAGGCTTGAGAGCACAGGAAAACTCCTGAAGTCAAAGGATTTAAATAAATAAACAAATTGGGGTGTTTTCACATCTGAAATTCATTGAGTGTTAATTTGACCTGCCCAGCCTCTGGGAGAGGCTTTACCTGATGGACCAGCTAAGGAGGAATTTGGCCATCCCTGGATACTGCTCAGCTCTGTCATGGTCACGAATCCCATCAGGGCTTGGAGCTGGTGATGAGCCTTTGGGGCACATTAGTTCATGGCTCATGGCAGGGGTCGCAGCTGCATTTTGGGGTGCTGCCCCATAACAGACCCCCTCCAGCTTAATCCAGGGGGAATGTGGCCAGGAGCTGATGGGAATTGGGCTGGCAGGAAGGTACAAGGATGGTGCTCGCTCTCCATCACCTCTTTGTGCTAGTGCTGATCCTGCCTTGTGCTTACAGCTGGGCCTGAGCAATCCACACAGCTTGGGGTAACAGAAGTGAATGGAGCAAAGCTGGGAGACGGGAGGGGACAGGAGGAAGCCCTACCTGTGCCCTACCCTCCTGCAAAGCCTCCTGCTGCTGGGAAGCCTTCTCCTGGCCAGCTGGAGCAGGTTGGTTTTAGGATGGGCTTCAGCTCCCTGGGCTGTTCGTTATCCTGCTGTTCTGATTTACTCCCCTGACCCATCCTCTGGCCAGCAGGGAAGCATGGCAGCCAGGAGGCAAGGGATGGGCGTTAAGCTTAGCAGTGGCCTGATCAATAAATAACATTGGAAAGGGGAAAAAACCCCTCAAAACATCAAATCCAAGAGTGCCTGGGGGAAATGAATGGGACCAACCGGCTGTTCTGGCCCAGGAGGGCACAAGGGCTGGGGGGGAAGGTTGTTGGGCTCTGTCCTAGCTGTTGTTTCTCCACTCATTTCAGTGTATTTATACCCCAAGGAAGTCAGCTCTGCACCTAATGACAGCCCATGGGGACAGGAGGCTCAGCCACATGCCAGGAATACACTCCTGCTGTGCCAAAGGCAGTGGGGAATGAGGGAAGGGATTGGGACCAGTGGCATTGCTGCCAGGCCACTGCTACCATGGAGGTTTGGGTCCTTAAGGACTGGGGAGCTGCCCTTCCATGGACACCACAGCACTTTGTGCAGGGTGATGCCAAAATGGGCCATTTTCAACCCTGGATAAAGGGGTCAGAGTGATGGCAAAGGCTTGTGGATGCATCTGGGGCAGGGACTGGGCAGGGACGCTCCTATTGCTCATCTAAACCCATTTTCCTGCCTTTCTGGGGAAAAAAACCAGCTTCCTCCTCCTTTACAGCCAGTGTGGACAGAGGTTTCATTCCCACAAGGGCTCAGAGCTAGCCAGGACATGGGGCTTTGTCCGTGTCCACCCCCCCTCCCCTCCAGCTCTCAATAGGGACGACCAGCCAGGGATGGATCCATCCCCCCCTTCCCCCTCAATGGGGAGCCCCAGCCAGGGATGGATCCATCCCCCCCTTCCCTATGTGCCACCCCAGCCTGGCAGCCTGGGAGCTAAAAATATGTGAAGCACAGGGGATAACCAGGCGCCTAAATATATCCCTGCTTTAATTAGCACCAGGCGACTGCCTCGCAGTCACGTCCGTCTGCTGCTAATCCCACTAAGCTGTGCCCGCGTCAGAGGGCTCCCCCGAGCAGCCTTCCCCAGCTCCGGCCACGGAGCATCCGCACACCGGATGGCTTATTCACACTGGCCGTAAGCAGGGCATCAGTGAGAGGATGGGCTGACGGGGATGGCCTGGGCTGCGAGGACAGCGTGATGTGCTGGTTAAATTGGTGCAGAGCAGGACAGCAGTGAGGCACCGGTCCTCCTGGTCTTGAGATGTGTAAGATGTCTGGGGTGATGTGTGCCAGGGGACGGGAGCACCCACAAGCTGCTACATCTTCCTGTGCACCTTGTCCCTCCTCCCCTTCCCCTCTCTGGTCTGAAATACCTGCAGTTTCCTTGGACCTCTCTGGCGATGAGGTGTTCTCCCATGCCACTTCCCGGGATGCTCCTGTGTGCAGGGCTGCTATTGAGCTCAATGGGGTCAGCCTCGGAGAGCATCCTGCTCCCCTCAGATCTCTTCCTGGAGCTCCCCTGGGGACCCTATAAGAAACCTGGAGAGGGAGTTTTTACAAGGACAGGTTTTTACAGGACAAGGGGAAAAGGCTTTAAACTGACACATGGTAGATTTAAATTAGATGTTAGGAAGAAATTCTTTCCTGTGAGGGTGCTGAGGCGCTGGCACAGGGTGCCCAGAGAAGCTGTGGCTGCCCCATCCCTGGCAGTGTTCAAGGCCACGTTGGACACAGGGGCTCGGAGCAACCTGCTCTAGTGGAAGGTGTCCCTGCCCATGGCAGGTGGTTGGAACTGGATGATCTTTAAGGTCCTTCCAACCCAAACCATTCTGTGTGATGCTATGAATATTTAACCTACCACAGCTTCATCAGGCTCTGTGGTCCTGCAGTGGCAATTGAGTGAAAGCCTGAGTTGCACCATGGATCCTGCTGCTGGTTTTAGCATCCTCCTCTTACATTTCTAATACATATATATAAACATATATATTTCTGCTTTGCCCCTTTGCAAGGGCACTGGGTGCTGGCAGGGAAGGATGAAGGGAAGGATGGGTTAAACCCAGGGACCTGATGGCTGCAAACTCTTCTCTGGTCAGCAGCCAGCTCCCCCTCTTTACTAAGAGGCCAGATTCCCCCCAGAGCTGGCTCCTGAGATGCTCTGCAAGCAGCACAGTGCGGGGGCAGCATCCCAGAGGGATTCCCCTTTGGGTCCTTCAAAGTGTCTGGCCAAGCCACCCCCACTGCTGTCAGCGAGGACACAGGTCTCGCCAGGCTGGGAATGAGCCTGGGCTTTGCTGTGGCAACCCCTGTTAATCCTGGAGGAGGAGGTCTCTGGGAAAGGTGCTGCCCTCCCAGGTCACTGGCAGCAGAAGGCTGCGTTCCCAGTTAAACGGGCCTGGCTCGCTGCCTTTAATCTCCCAGCCTGAGCCGGGGCCGTGGGACTGAGCCAGGAGCTAACCCTCTAAGCTGGCTCTTTCTGCAGCATCTGTCTCCCCAGCAGGCTCCTGAGCTCCGGGGCCAGATCCTGACACCTCAGGCACAACCCATGGGGTCTGCACATCTTCTCCTGCTCCCTGCCTCAGTTTCCCTTCAGCAGTTCAGTTCCAGTGGGATGCTGTGCCCTGGATCTCCTCACTCTGCTGGGTATGGGATGCTCCCCTGGGGCTGCTGGACTGGATAGAGAAGGAAGCTGTGCTGAGGGGTGCAGAGCCTCACATCTGCTGATGTTTGCTGGCGGGACACACAGCACTGAGCAGCACTGACCTGGGGTTTGCCCCATGGGAAGGGGCTCAGTTGACTGTGGTTGGTACTGGGCTGGGACTGGATGGCCCAGTGGTGGCTGTGGGGCTCTGCAGGAACCACTTTGTCAAGAGGAAAGTTTTTCAGACAGAATGTAAAATTCCATGTGCTCCTTTCCTTCACGTGGAACCCCTGCATGGTGAGAAACTGCTGCGTTGTGCTTGGATTTTCCTGCACAGGAGGGGAAAACACCAAAATGAGCCTGGGGATGCTGCGAGCTGCGAATCCCCAGCCCTTCCCAGGTGCCGTCTATGAACTGGGAACCAGTGCCTGCCCCTGCCTGAGGAGCAGCACCCTGGGCTCTTATGCTGCCTCCAGCTCCTGCTGTTTCCGCATTGTACCCTCCTGTGGTTTTGGGTCCAGATCGTGGGTGGCAGCTGCCAGAAAGGATGTGCTGATCCCAGTGTCTCTGAAGTGCTCAGGGTGGCACTGGGGAAAGGCTGCCCCAGCCCCAGCCCTTCCCGGTTACAGCTGGGGGAGAGAAGGAAGAAGAGAAGCAGCTTTGTAGGGAGCAGGGCTGGAGGATGCAGCGGGGCCTCAAGCTCTGCCTTTGTTTCCAACAAGAAAGGGGAAGAGAGAGATCCAGGGCCCCGAAAAGATGAATATTACAGGAGTTCACGAATAAAAACTGCAGGAGTTGCATTCCCGGGAAGAGGCAGCTTCCGGGGATTGCCATCCACATGCAGCACTGTCCTGGTGCGAGCCTGGCGCTGAGCTGAGCTGGGGCTTCATCCCGCGCTCCGCCATCGCCCGACCCAGCTCTCTCCCAGCACCTTTCCCTGACCCTCGGGTGGGATTTGTTGGCTCTACAGGCGGACACCTGAGGCAGGACCTCGCTCCCTGCCCTGGCTCCTGCTCACCTCCCGGCTCCGCCGAGGATGTTTGAACAGCTTCAATCAGTCCCCAAGAATAACAGACCAAAGCAGAGCGCGGGCGCCTTCTGCAAACAGGGAGGCAGCAAAAGCCCATTTCCTGCCCATCCCCATCCTCCGACAGCCGCGGCTGCTCTGCTGGAGCTGAAAAGGGGACGATTAAAATAGGCTTTTAAGGATTTCCAGCCCCAGGTTCGCTGCTGTGCTACCCCGGGCTGCTCCCCAGGGAGCTTAAAGGCAAATGGGCTCCTATTGCCTCCCTCCTGCTCTCACCTGTCGTTATAGAAGTTGATGCAGGTGCTGGAGCCAGCTCGTTAATTTTGGAGCTGTCATCAGTTAGGGTTGTGGGTGCCATTAGGTTTGCCTGACTGGGGATGCATGTTCCTATGGTGGTGGGGGATGCTCCTCTGGGGTGGAGGGACCACGCTGCTCCTCAGCACTGCCCCTTTCCCTGTTTCACCGTTAAAAAGATGAGGATATTAAGGGGACAAGGAAGAGAACAGGGCTGATGGTGCCCACTGCCATGTTCCCCCAGCCCTGCATGTCCATGCTCCATCCTTCCTGGTTGCATTAGCCATGAAGTGCTTTGGGCCATGAGGACTTCCCCCTCTTGCCTCTTTCCCAGGTCTTCAGATGGATGTGACACCGTCCAGAAGAAAGCTGTGGGGCTGTGGGAAGGAAAACTTCACTTGGGGATGTAAGCCTTTAAACACAAGGAAATGGCGTTGGAGCAGCCCTGTGGAGCAGTTGAGCCCCTGCCCTGCCTGCACCATGCTGCTGGATCAGGCTGGGGGGCACAGGCAGCCCACACTCAGCTGTTTTGCAGCTGGGGATGTAGTGGCAGAGCCAAAAATGCCCTGTGGCACTGGCACCCCTGTCGCATGTCCCATCACGTCAGGACTGCTGCAGCCTCCTGAAGCTGCAGATGGTCCATGGCTCAGCTGGGACCCATAGCAACTCTCACCATGAGGAGAAGTGGCATATTCCCACGGGGAAGAAGCATCCTCCATGTCCCAAGCCAACCCATCACTCATCAGGGGGAAAAGCCCCATTCCCCACCATGGGGCTGGCTCCCCTGGGCTGCTGCGCTGTGGGGTTCCCAGATGCTGCTCCCACTGTTAGTGTCAAAGGGGCATCTTCTCCCCCACCCCAGCCACTGCTGGTGGCACAGCAGGGCCTCATCTGGATCCATGTGCCGGGAAGGGGGGGACATCCCTTTGCACCCACAGGTGCTCCCCTGGGAACCAAAGTGCTCCAGCAGTGCAGGACAGGGTTTGGCTGGTGTCCCGATGCACAGCCGGTGATGGATTCCAGATGTCCCAAGGCGCATGGGCCTCACCGTGGTGGTTTTTTGGCAGCTGGTCTGTGAGAGGGTCCTGTCCAAAGGCAACATCCGTCAGAAGGCGGCTCTAGCAGGGCTGGGAGGAGAAGGAGGAGGAAGAGGAAGAAGAGGAAAAGGAGGGGGGTAATTTTAATCCCAGGGCAGTGGTGGTCTCACAAGGCTGACTCCATTTCTCCATCCCATCTATCTCCTTCCATCCCTGCACTGGAGGCTGGATGCAGCAAAAGCGTGTTTCCTGCTGCCTAAAAATACTTGGGATGTGGGCAGCAGGCAGCGGGGGCTCGGCCTGCCTGCCCTGGTGGGGAGTCACACGTGCCCCGTGCTGTGTCTGTGTATGGGCTTGTGGGACCATGCCTGGTGCTGCAGGAGCGAAGAGCCCTGGGCTGGGCATGGCTCCAACTGGGATGGGGGGGTTCATCCCCTCCCTCTGCATCTGCGGTGTGGGAGAGGGTTTTAGACAGATGACAGAAAAACTGGTTGGAAATCCATCAGGTTTGGGGGCTGCCCAGGAGGAAGATGCTCGTCCTCATCATCTGGGGGGTCTGGAAGGTCTCCTGAGTGTGCAAGCTCCAAGCTCCTCTGGAAGGGGCATGGTTTGGGCAGAAGCCATGGAGCTGTTTGGGTTTCCCACCCTGACTAAGGCTGGGATTTATCAGATGGGTTCAGAAACCAACCTCTGGGCTGAAAATGATGTTGATGGACACCTGAGCTTGCAGTGAACCCCAGGGGAGGGATTTCTCTCCCTTAGGTGCAAAGGAGGGGTGCTGCATCCTCAGAGGGGCTGTGGACCAACACACTGTGGTGCTGCACCCAAAATCCCTGGCAGCAGAGGCAGATGAAGCTGGGGTTTGATGGATGAAGTGGCTGTGCATCACTGGAGCCATGCATCACCTGTACCTTGCTCCCAGCAAGAGGTTTTCCTTCCCGGAGCAGCAAGAAATTTCCCCTAGAAACTATAAACTTATAGAAACTATAAACACTCACAAAAATCACACCTTGAAGTAGGATGAAAAAAAACCAAGAGCAGCATTGAAAAGGAAAATAAAAACCCCAACAACCTGGCCCGTGCCCGGGATCAAAGCAAGGTGCTGTTTGGAAGCCTTTGCACAGAAATATTCCCGGTTTCCTTGGCCAAGTGCTGCTGTGAAAGGCTGCTTTGTTCCTGGGGGCTCAGCCTCCCGTTTCTCCCTGTGGAATTCCAAGGGCAAGGGGCAGGTGTCGGGGACCAGCCTGGCTCTGACTCAGCGGCAGAGCTTTGATGGGTGCCCAGGGGCAGGATGAGGAACCGCTGCTGCTCCTCTCCCTGGCCACCCGCCCGCCCGCCTCCCACGGCAGGTCTG
>NW_009922708.1:125175-127910 GCF_000696875.1 Nestor notabilis
ATTTCAGAAGCTGCACTGCTCCATGAAACTGGAATTTCCCTCCAACATCTGCTTCGAAGTATGGGGGCTCACCATCTCTGCAGGGCTGGGGACAGCCAGGTTTGGCCAAAGTTCTCTTTGCCAGAGTTAAGGAGAAGTGGGGTTCCTCCATCCTCCCGGCCTCAGATCTCCAGGATCCCATGTCTCCTTGTCCTGCATCCCCAGGTCCCACATCCCCAGCTCCCACCCTGAGGGTCTGAGGCTGACTTAAGTCCCTTTAACTTTGAAGTGCCTCACATCAGGGCAGTTTAAATCCTCCCCAGGTCTTGGACGTGGTCACACTGACTGGTTTTGATGGATCTGATGGGTGGGGGGAGGGCAGCTTTGGCCAAACCCCAGCCTGGGAAGCTCGGCCGGGCTCAGTGTATAGGGAGGGATGCTCAGAACAGGCCGGCCCTGTGCAGAAATGGGAACCTGTGTTGCTGATGAAAAGTGCTTTCTTTGGGTAGGATGTTTGTGTTTCCTTTGGCAGAGCGGCTGCGGGAGCACGCACAGCACCTGCCCCGGGCGGGCTGGCTCTGCTCCTGCTGCACCCATCCAGCCCCTTCCCTTGGAAGTGGGAGGAAAGGGAAAAGGTTTGGGAAGCCGGTTCTGCTTGAAGCAGGCTTGTGGCTAGCGAGTGCCTTGTCTGGGCAGAGACCAGTGAGCTGAAAAGCTGGGATCAATCCAAGAAGCCCATGCAGGAGCCCAGGGAGAGGTTTATCTGCCAATCTAGCAGCTACCATGGGATGAAGTGGCACATGCTCCATCTGGGATGTGCCTTTTCTGACCCATGGGCCACTGTGACAGTTAATGCTCCTCTTCCTGCTCCTTATCCCCCTTCTGGGAACTGGCCCCTGGATTGCTCTGGTTTGCATCAGGGCTGGGAAGTGGAGCCAGCTGGGCCTGAGGCATGGGGCTGGAGGCTGCCTGCCCTCCTCCTCCTCCCTCTCTGCTCCAAGACCAGGGGAATGGTTTGGGCCTGGCAGGGATGCGGAAGGGAAAGGGCTCTGCAGCCTTTTCTCCCCTTCTCCACCATGTTCTCTGCCCCAAGGAGTACAAAGACGTTATGCAGAGGGTGCTGCAACAGCTTGTCCCCCACCCATTGTTTGTCCACAAAAGCCAATTTGATTTCCCCAGGGAGAACATCTTGTCATTAGAAAGTGAAGATTTGATGAAAATTCAGGGAGAAAATACTAGCCAGTGAAGTTATTTGTCTTGGTCAAGATGACACCTCATTCTTTGAACCTCTCTGGGTGTTGGGATTGTAACAGTAGAGAAAGGCTAACACTGGTGTGGGACTGTGCCTGCTGAAATAAAGTTGTGTTGGGTTTTCTCCCCTTAAAAGTATTGTCCAGAGGCAGATTTTGTATTTTAACATTTTGTTCCAATTTGGATGAAACCTGGCAAGTGAGATGATGAGATTTCCCATGAAACGGGGATGCTGGATCCATGGCCAACCCTAATTCACCAGTTTATTTGAAAGCTGCCGTCCCCTGCTCCAAGCTTGGACTTGATGCTCCAAGTGAAGGAGATGCTGCATCTCATGAATTGCTGGGAGGAACTGTGGTGAGTATTCCTCCATCGTCCTTGTGTCTCCCTGGTTGTGCATTCCTGAGGAGTCCTGCTCCTTCTCAGGCACATTTCCACCCACCCAGACCCGGTCATGGTGGGAAGTGGTGTGAGAAGCTGCTGCACTGGCTGCATTTCCATGCTGAGCTGCTTCATTCACGGCAGATGAGTCTCCCATGCACCAACCACACATATCGGAGTAGGATGGAAGGGACAGGCCACTACGTACTTTGTGGTTTCTATAAGGAACAAGGCATCGTGCAGCCCACCTGAACTGCCTCACTATGTATTTATGAATATCTGCGGTACTTCAAGCTATAACTGGTGGTTATGCTGCTCCAGCAACACAGTGCCCATTAAACTATTAGACTAAAATCAGTCTATTTTAAGAGCTCAAACCAAGGAGAAGTGGAGCAGCTTGGTTGCTGCAGCAAGCCCCTGGCCTTCAAACCATCACTGATGCCTTATGTTGAGGCATTCTGGCTGGCAGAGGATGGGCTTTTGGAGATCGGTTGGGATATTTTTATCCCATAGGGAAGATCTCCCCCTGAATCTCCACTACAACCGTTTCCTGCCTGCCCTGGGGGGAACAGGAAGCCCATAAAAGCATCCCAGGGGACTGTCTGTCTATCCATCCCACACCCCTGCCCTGTGGTGCCATGCCTGGGAGTGCTGGGACATCGCCTGCCCCCAGGAAGGGTCCCATATATGATGGGGAACCCAGGGGACTTGCAGGAAGCTCCGTGGCATGGCTGAGGATGGAAAAATCCCGGGGATCTGCCCTTTCTCTGAGCAGACATCTGAGCTGGGAGGTGTTTTTCTTTCCATCCAGTCAGCACAGCTGCTTGGAAATTTCCTACACTGGCTCCCAGCTGTAATGTTTTCATAACGAAATGAACTGTCTGGCAAAGCCCTGAAAAATAATTCTCCAATTAGTGACTTACATCTTTCCTGTAATTCTACCTCATTAGCCTTTATTAAAAAGAAATAAATTAAATAATAATAGAAAAGAGCCAGTCCTCTTGCAGAATCCTTCCAGTTTCTCACCCGTTTCCCTTTACTCTCCTCCCGCATGGGCACCTGGGGGACCTGATGCTGTAGACATCAGCCTACGATGCCCACGGCTCCTCCATTGGGAGCCATAT
>NW_009922708.1:127952-128304 GCF_000696875.1 Nestor notabilis
CTGCTGCCTCTGGGTGCGAGTTCTGGGCTGGCTGCATCCCTCCAGCACCAAGTACCACCCCTGCAGGCAGAGGGGACCTGACCTTGGGGTGCTTTAATATGGGGGATCCTTCTTGCTCAACATGAAGGTTAACGCCTGAGCAAGCCCTCAGGGTCCGCATGGATGCCCTCCATGCACCTTCCAGCACCATGACCAGGGGCTTTCCATCCCTTTTGGTGCTCCAGGCCAGCTAGTGGAGGGGCCTGTGGGACAGCGATGGTGGGAATGATGACTCAGCAGCCAAAAAGGCTTACCTGGCACTGTGAGAAAATGCTGGCACAGCATTTTGCTGTAAATGGTCGACTCAGCAGGT
>NW_009922708.1:128363-128684 GCF_000696875.1 Nestor notabilis
GAGCCATTCGCAGCCCCAGCCAGCCAAGCCACACGTAGACCAGGCCTCCCCTGCCCTGATTGTCCAAGGATGCTGTTACAGTATCCCATCCCCCTCCCAAGTTTGAGGGGTGAAGTGCCCCAGGTTTGCCCTTGCCAGTCCTCAAGGCTGTCTGAGCCCAAACCCCAGCCCTTTGGCTGGCCACGCTCAGGCTGCCCCATGCAACTTGAGCTTCTCTTCAGGAGCTCCCAAGCTCTCAAATGGAAAATGCGGAACATGCACATGGAGATGTGTCTGTGTGGTACCCCCCCTCCCCAAGCTCCCATGGCTGTGGGAGCTGTG
>NW_009922708.1:128730-161842 GCF_000696875.1 Nestor notabilis
GTAAATCCCAGGGCTGCGCTGTTGCATTGCCTGGAGCTCAGCACCCCTGCAGCACTGGGACCATGCTATGGCACTCCTGCTAATGCCTCCAGTTGAAATGGAAGAGGATCAGCAACACCACCCACAAAAACTCACTGATTTTTCAGTGGCCCCAAAGCCACTGAAGCTCGTGGTATTGGGAAACCAAGGATCTAAGCCAATGCATCCAGCTGAGCTGGGTCCTTTGGAAGGCTGCTCCGCTCCTCCCCTACCACTTCCCAGCACCAGGAGCAGCATCACCGAACGTGGTTTTCCCTTATGGCAGAGAAGGCAACGAGGCATGCAAGAACACTGCTGATGGCTCCTGCTCTCTCTAAAGATGCTGTAAAAGGAACAGAGGAAAGGCTCCATTAAGGAGCTCACACGTGCTACGTGTATCCCTCCCTTGCCTTGGCCCCAGGAGGGTTTTGGGGCCTGGCTGCTTCAGCTCCTGTTTACAGCAAGTTGGACCTCTGCAAGACTTCTTTAAAGCTTCTATTAAAGAAGGTGCTCATGGCCTCACGGCCAGGAGACACAAACACAGCTAACACGATGAGAGCCCGACCACGCTGCAGTTCTGAATTTATTAGAAACAGCCGTCAGTACATCCTTCTAAAACATTACATGTCAATGTGCTTTATTGCAACTCTTTATTGCATTTTTTTTTGATCTAGAGCAAGTAGGCCCAGGATGCGTAGTGTCTGGGATTTAAAAGCCCAACCATCTAGTAAAAGAAAGTACAGCAAAATTGTAACACACCTGGTGACAAGTACAGTGTTGCATTACTGAGCTAGAAACTACAGGATGACTTGTCAGAAAACACTAACATACAATTGGTTTCCTTATGAAGCAGTTTGTTTCTTTTCTTTAAAAGTTAAACTACATGAATTCCTTTTTTTTTCTTTTTTCTTTTTTTTTTCTTTTTTCTGACTACACCATAAACGACAGAAGAACAGGTTTTACACAAATAACAAACAAGAGTACCAAAGTTACATGCTGGAATTCATCTGGAAAACAAAATAATTTGATAGCTTCTGGAGAAGCAGGTTCTTAACAGATGCAGTTTCCCTTAAAGAAAATAGAAGTCAAAGAAAAGCAGAAACATTAATGCAAAGGTTGTACAAAGGAGTGTGCTGTTATTTCAGCCCTCGATACAAGATCAAACACCCACTCATGCTTTACACTGAACCACACCTTATACAAAGAGTCCACTCACAAAGGGACACGTACCAACACCACCCATTGCACATCAGCTCCGGACAGGGGGATCTGGGGGGCTACCGAAACGTGCAAACACTCCCTGCACTGTGCAGGAGAGCAAGAGGGTTTCTTTTGCTAAACCTTTGCTTGGAACAAAGCTGAATGCTTGGTCCTAGCAAGTAACACCCCAATTCAATTGGGTTTACAAATAAAGTACGACACCCCCACCCAAGGAAATCCAGAGTTCAGCATTTCAGAAGCACATATGCAAGATGAACACAATAAACTCCTTTTCATTTGACAAAAACAAACCCGATTCTGCCTCAACACATGGCAGAATGTGCTAACAGTGAATTTTGTTTTATTTTTAAGGGGCAGTGCCACTTACAGCTAATGCATATAAATGTGTACGTGAATATATTTTACATATATCTATATACATACAGTACATATACGCACGCGCACACGCACACACACACACAGAGATGATGCAGACCATTACAATCCCGTGGTGCAATAAACAGCCAGATATACAAAATTAACAGGTTTCATCAAACATATCTTTGCTGGATGTAGAAGTCACTCACGAAAACAAAACAGACCAAAACCCCAAGCAGCCAACCAAACATGAACCCCCAACTGCAGCCAACGCAGACCCAGAGGCAGCTCATGGCTGGCCCCAGCATCCTACAACTCCCCTGAAGCAATGAGACCGATGCCAGGGGGTGGTATTCACCCTTGGAGCCTTTTTTTGTCTTTGGATGCAATCATTGTTCCAAACAATCCCAAGCCCCTTGGCTAAACCCACTTGGAAAACACATGGATACAGCGTTGGCCAACACCGATCTCACAGGAGCAATCCCAAGGGAAGGTGGTTGAGGGGGGCATCAAATTAAAGCTGCTTTCTCTAAAACAGGTTTATCAAAGAGGTGGTTTTTTCTATCAAAAAGGGCCCATTCTCACTTTTTTTTGCCTCTGAAGCTCGCATTATATTCTTTAAAGGCAAATTTTAGAACAAATGCTGAGTCTCATCTTAAAATACATTAAGTCTATGCCAATAGCAATTAAAAAAAAATGCAAATTCTGCATTAATTGTACGGAGCAAGCTCCAAAGACCAGCGCTTCAAGCACTGTCATCATCTAAAGAGTTAACAAGCTAAAGCTCCCTATCTGCCCCTGTGAACAAACAGGAAGGAATTGAAAAAATTTCAAGAGAGATTTTTTTTTTCCCCTTCCCATTTGGTGGAAAATATTTCTGCCCACAGAATGCAAGATTCACAAAAATGTTGGACAAACTTCATCTAACCCCATCCAAAGCTACTCCTCACGCAGTACTTAACTGGCTGAGCTGCTTCATGAACAGGCCCATGTTTATCTGGGCTAGTAACTTGGTTCCCTTCTCCTGGCTGCACACATCGTGCCAAAGGAAATGAGGGGATCAGCAATGCAAGTTCCCTTCTGATACAGAAAGAGGAGTAACTCTTAAGGACTTCTACTTATTTCCTACCCATCTCCTTGCACGCACATTTAAGGAGGGTATAACTGATTATTCCAAAGGGAAGGGTCTGCTTTGGCATCTCCTCTTTCCTTTGTGGTCCAAGGCAGAGGTCCTATTTCATGGTCTGTCTACTGCTTCATCAAAGTACAACCAGAGGGATGCTTTAGGATGCTGACCCTTCCTCTTCATTAACGCTGAATTTGAGCAAGCCTAACACCCCTCCTCCCACAGCATCTTTGTTCTTCAGGAATGTTATTTTGATTTTGCTGTTCCAAAAGCAGAGGTTGCAAATCAACATTAAGGAAACTACACTTAAGAAAACCTGATTTTAAATATGGTCTAAACAAAACAACCCTCAACCCATCACAGTGCTTTGTAAAACTGCATTTTGAACCTGTCTCTAACCCTTCCTGATCCACAAGCAGTACCTGTTTCATGTCTGCACAAATGCAGCAAGCATACAAGACTCACTAACATTTCAGATTTTTATTCCCTGTTAGTGTAACAAAAATAAAAAAATAAACAGACATTCAAAAACAGAAGCAAGATTGTTCAAGTACCAAAGAAGGGGCTTCTCCAAACTTACAAGGTATGACACTCCTATAGCAATTCTGCTGCTTTAAACAGCCACAGCTTTCAGTTACGGACATGGTGCCACCCAAGCCTGCAGAGAGGCCAGGATTTGGGAAAACCAAGACCCTTCTTCCCTGTCCTCCCCAAAACAGCACTAAGTGTCAACGTCCAGTTCCACAGTCCCTATGACAGTTGCCTGGCTTTGTGAAGGACAAACTGATTTTTGCCCCTCTGTGACTAGAATTCAGGTATGATTAAATACAAGCTCTTTTCCTGGGAATGGCTTTTGGTTGTGGAAGTCTTGCTTACACTAGTGTCAGTGAGAAAAGAATCAGGCCCATCACATTAAATGGAAAACTTCTTGACCATCTGTCACATCAAGAGAGATGGGTGTGGAAAGAGAATTTTATTTTTGGCATAAGACAGAGAGCTGTGCTGGATATAACTCTAGATTGCAACTACTAATGGTACAAAGCAGAGACCCAACCTACTGCTGCTGACAATTAAAGAAATCCCAAAATACAACCCCCAGATCTAGAGCGCTCCATTATCAGAAGGTGGACAACCATGTATTATTGCTTCACACAGCAGTGAAGTGTCTGCTGGGATATCCCTCTGTTTCTATGTTGGTTCTTCCCATGCTAAGATTACTTGTAACCAAGAAGAAAACTAGTGGGAAAAGATTTGTAACTTACTAACTTCAGAAACATGGCACTGGTGGCTGATGCAATGGGGCCAATGGCAACTGTGAAAGTAGACCTGATTTCCATCCTTACAAATACAAAATACTGAATCACCCCTGATCCCTGCAAATATTCTTCAAAACAGATTAGAAGAAACTGTGCATATTCGAGTTTCAACACCCTCCACCCCCATTTAACACTGTGCAAAAAGTTATTTAATTCTACATATATATTTAATACAATATGGGTCAATGAGATCAGTACTCCTCTAACTGCAGTCTGATAACAGACAGCTGCTACTACAGTGAGACTACTTCCCCTTTCCTCCTGACATTTTGACTCTTGAAATGAAAACCTTCTCACATCTTACTGTTTTAAAAGAGCTTGAGTTCTTATGTGTTGTCTTTATGTTCACATTTCCTGTATTTGTATTAGGTTTAACAGCTGCTTCTCTTAGTAGGGTCTAATCCTGCAGCTCACAGGCCTATTTCTGATTTCTCAGTCATGCAAGTATAGAGCAGCTCCTCAAAGCCATGGAGTTTCTCACAGCTCTAACACTCCTGAACAAACAGAAGTAGGCTGAGCACAATGAGAGCAACAGGACCAAGCCCCTGTCCCATGGATCACACCAGCTACACGCATCAGTTGGTTTCACACCCGTTTCCATTTGCTCTACAAGTGCAAAACGGCTGCAGAAAGAATCTGTGCAATAGCACAAGAGTCAAAGGGGAGCAATCGGAGCAGCTGGGACTTCAGATGCCTAAAACCAAATACACATAGAGTGGTAAAACACAGCCTCAGAGAGACTGCTGAGGGTAATAGAGCAAAATAGGAGGAACATGGGCTTAGTCTGCCCATAGCCCTGATCTGAAGGTTTGGGCAAAGCAGAATTTCAAAGAATGCTTCAGGATGGCTTATTGGCTCTGAGTGCATCATTCACAGCAAATACATCACCTGTGATCAGCAGAGATCTCGGAGAGTGAGGGGCCAAGAATCTCAACTCACTCAACACCACTATAAAGCCAAGCTACCTTCACGAACACCAGTGGAATTACACTGTATTTACCTTGGCAGAGATGGGGCCAGAGCCTGGCCCAAGACCTCACAGGATCAGTTAGATTCCATAATGGGGGAACTTCAGACAGCCCCACTCTGCTATCCTGCTGCTGTCAGTGCTGCGAGGGTGTGCCAGGATTTATGAGCCTGAAAGTAAACCTGCACTTGTTTAAAACAAAACCAAACCCTACCTAAAAATGGGGCAGATGTGAAACTTCAGCCAGGTTGTCTCTGTCACAAAAGCAGGGATCAGAAATAAATGCCCCATCAGCCTCAAATGTTCACATTGCAAATAAGAGAAGAGCCCAGAGAGATCACAAGGGCAGAGAAAACAGACGCTCCTCTTGCACAGGTTTTTCCACAGCCCTGAGGCACCTGGCTATCATTTGTGCCTTTGAACTGATTATCCTCATCAGGCATTTGGACTCAGCCCAGCACCAAGGGAACACGAGATGCACAAGAGGTGTGAGAATGACAGCTTCACAGCTACCAGATTAGAACTGCAAATTATCCAAGAGGTAGGGCAAGTTTCTTTAAAAAGAAAAATTTCCATGTCCATATACCGCTGAGGAATCCATTCAAGATTTTCACTAAGAGCAAAGGCTGTGTCTCAATTTTCCTTTTCTTGGGAAAGTGGCAGAGAAGGGACACACGAGCAGTTATGGGTCACTTTGACAAAGCAGCTGGAATGAATTTTCTTCTTCTCTCATCGAGTTTTGGTTAAGTTTTGTAGTGTTTCATGTAATTAGAAAAGTGGCATCTACAGAATTCTTTGCCTGAAGATTGCAAATCTGGCTGATCAGAAAGTGCCTGGGATGAGTCAGTGTTATTAGTGCAAAAAAACATCTCACAGGCATACCAGGCAACCAGACTACCCTTCCTGCAGTGACTGCCAGTGCTCCAGCCTTGTCACTTCCCTGCTTGCACATTCACGGCATTCAGAGAAATAATACTTCTAGTGTAAACATTAAGCATCAACAAGCCTAGCACTGCTGCCCAGGCATTATAGAAAAGAAAACTCACCACATTTGGACAGGAAATCAGTCCCAGGGTCAGAAACAGGTCTACAGCATTCTCAGACCTGCATGACTGTCTGCTTCCTGTCCTGCACAATGGGTGCACTGCAAAGGAATTGGTTCCAGCAACAGGAACAAAAGTAACCTTCAAGGTTGCACACTGAACAATTACTTTGCCAGTTGTGCTTTGATGCCAAGTGTTTCAGTTTGCCAAACTTAGCTCTTTTTCATTTTAGAAGCTTAAGGAATGGAAACAAGCTGCTTTGTATACTTTCCAGTAAGGCGATTTATTGGATGGTTGTGGTACTTGATGAAGTCCAGGACTACTCCCTCCAGTACCTGACAGCAGCCCTTGTCAAATGATGGTACCAGACATCCAGTAACTGAGGAGTACAGCTCTCTTCTCTTCCTGTGTTTTGCATTATGTCCAGTAACTACAAGGGAATTTAGATTATACCAGTGTAAAATCTTGCTTGGCTGCAGTGGTGTGAGAGTTCAAAACCTAGCTTTCAAACAATAGATTAGAAGAGATCTATAATTAGCATGCTCACTTCCATGCAACTGGAAATGACTACACCTCATGAAAGAATTTGGAGCAACAAGCCATCCAGAAGCATTTGATTGCACCTACCTCTTTATACCAAAGTCAAGTGTTACAACAGTCTGTCATTGTCCAGCAGAACTGCAACAGGTGAGTGCAAGCTTCATTCTGGTTTACATTCTGAAGCACAGTATCATGAAAAACTGAAAACAGAATCCCAAGCTGAGGAATGGGAGGAAGAGGGGGTGAACAAAGAGGAGAGTAAGCAATTACATCAGATCGGACCAATTTAGTGTTTTGAAGCCACACAATGTTTAGCTTTTCCTTCTGTTTGTTTCAAGTTTTGGTGTAGAAAGTATGTGCGGATGCTAATGCAACCTTCCCTGTAAGTGCTCGATCTAGCAACGAACAAAGTTTTGGTGTGTTCAGTTTGGTTTATAAACATTTCCTTTAAGTGAAGACCTGTAGTGCCATTGAAACCAAAACTTTGTTACTGTTGGCAAAAAAATAAAGCAACTTTTCTTTACAAGCATTTTTCCACTTAAATTAAAAACCTGAAGCTTTCCCATAATTCCTTTGGTCTTCTCTCACCAAATTCCATGCTACCTCAAGACAAGCCCTCTTTTGGAAGTTCGGCTGAATCGCACTGAAGCTGCTAAAATTAACAGAGAAGAATTGCTGTGGTAGAGTTTCCCCCTAGTTTCTTGGGAGTTTAAGACTGAAAGACATTACTGATGCCTCAAACAGAGGCTTCAAATTGTCTCTACAAGAACAAGAGAAAACAAAATCCAATTAGAAGTTCCACTGAAGGTTCCACTGAAGGTGCCTGGCAAAAAATTCTCTCCATAAAACGACGTTTTGCTTCCAGTATTTTTGTATGCATTGTGTTGAGTTTATTCCCCTCATAAGGAAACAAAAGTATCAGTGTAAAGCACAGCTGAGCTTTTAAGGTAGCACCAGGACACCTACACCCAAGTTGTCGTCTTGTTGCTGCTAGGCCTCTTTTTGATTCACATTCACAGAATCACTTCGTGTGCAAAACAAGCAGTCTAAGGAGAAAGAATGCCCTCCAAGTTCTAATAAAAATTGTAGAAAAGAATCCAAGATAGCCAACACTTTCCTCCTCCCCAAAATTTACCTGCAGAGAGAGGGGGGCATCTGTGCGTAGACAGGATAGGCAAGCCTAACATTTAGGGAATCATTGTGTTGGACAAGGGATGTCTGCTGGTAATGAAGAACCAAATCCTTAAGTGTGCTGTACAGGTTATACGGTTCTGCAAACCCGTAACCTCTTGGAGTGCTGTAGATCACACAGTGTTTCACTTCTCCATCAGCTCTGCAAGGAAAAGAAACAGGAGGGTTTAACATCAAAGGACAAACCCAAAGTGACAGTCTATTAACAATTAACTAACACAGCAACCATGCCAGTCACTAAATTACATAATGGAGGACCCAATAGATGCAAGTAGAGGAGATTAATATAGTCTGTGAAGAAACAGTGCTTCAGGGCATGCGATTAAACACTCTTGCATAATAATCCACATAAGAGGCCTCTTCTATCCCAGCAGTACAATTTCCTAGTGCATTGTTCTCCAAATGTTTCTTGGGAAAAAGAAAAAAAAAGTCAAGAGCTTAACCAAGAAGATAAGCACCTAAACTCAGCCATGACTTTGAGCTCAACTTATCTAGATACCTTTCCACTAAGTGAAGCAGCCAAAGCCCACACATTCTTAGGGCCTAAAGAGTATTTCACAAAATGCAGCACCAGGCTTGAGTGCACTTTCTTTTAATGTGAAGCATGGCAGGAGTTCAAGTCGGTTCATTATCTGAAGTCATAGCGACTGAGTCCCTAACTTGGCAAAGCAGTTACTGCAACACAGTATTTCCAAAGCTGCTAGAAAAAAACTTATGTGCCAGAAAGATCGAGTATTATGTTATCCCTGTACGGGAGCCTATTACAACCCAAGTCACATGTAGGAACAGGTTACATTATGCTGTCCCTTTCCTAGCTTGTAGTACAATAACAACCAGCAAAAGCATCTGATGATGCTTTTGTGACAGTGACAAACAGTATCTTGAACACAGCAAATACTATGATCTTCAGTTACTTTGAGGTCATATACCTTCACATATCCATTTCTCGGACTTGCTTTCAGAAGCAATTAACCTCATGTGAAATAAATCAGTGAAAGCCATTTTGCACTCCAGAGCAGGCTTGAAGGATTTTTAGATAATGGAATCAGAGTATTTCTGACCTCCATTACACCAGCGTAAAATGAAGTGAAACACAAGAAATCAATGCAAGGCTGTGTGAATGTCATAAAAAATATGGCTCACAAACAATGTCTCCTCTGAAGCATCACTGTTACCTTAAACATACAAGAGAGAGCATCTACAGTTGAGTATGTCTGAAAATGAGAAAAGAAGATACTACAGCTTTACACCCCCATTTTCCTTCTTCCCATGTGTTCCCTGTCAGGGAAGAATACAGGAGAATTTGGCCTTAGGTTACTTGTAGAGCTTCAAGTTGGGATTACTTCAGAATTTTGTACTAGCTACTGTGGTGACTGCAGAGACTGCTAGGACTACAGTTATTGCACATTCAAAGCACACTTTTTGCAACAAAGCTTTTAGCATGCTAGTCTTCGTGCAAACATGCGACACATTCAATGGGTAGGCCTAGCCTATGCCTGGCTTTTGTTCTCCAAAATAAAGAGCTGTGGTAGAGATTTATGAATCCAGTAGTTAGAACAAAAAGGAAAATAGACTTACACCACAGAACAAGCATAACATCCTTTCTTGCTACTCTCACGAATTAGAAATGCTCCATCAGGTTTCCCACAGAGCAAGTCTTCTGCTTGGATACGGTTGAGATCTCCAACAAACCAAGTTTTCTCATCATGATGTGGAAGGTTTTCATCTTCTTCATTCACAAAGTATGTGCTGAAGGAGAAATAAACTTTGTTAACTTAACCAGTGGTCAGTAAAGGAGTTAATAAGCAAAGTGATTTATTTTTGCAGAAGTCACTCAAAGACATACCAGAACACACCCAAACTGGGAGGTCAGACTCCTAATGGACAGATATTAAGGGCTTCAACTATGAACTTAATTGTTCCAACTTTGTTTAATCCTCTATGTTTCAGCAAAGTTGCTGCCTCATATGACAAAGTTCCCTCAAGAATTTCTCCTGTTTTCTGCAGTCCTTTTTTCTACAGTCCTTTACTGAGAGACTCAGGTTTTGTATTACTGATCCCCACAACAGAAAACACTTATGAATGGAACACTTCTCAGTAAAATCATATGTATAGTGACACTTACTCATCAATATTTTCATTTTTGATCCCCAGCCAGTCGTTTATTCGCTTCTGTCTCACCCCTTTGTGATTGAGCCATCTGCCAGGAGACGAAAGCATTAATACATTACTTCAGAGTATATGTATGGGGGTTTTTTACTGAGCAAGCTGAAGCTTAGGCACGAGGTAACATAACAAAACAGTCTGGGTCTTAGTTTATTCTCCAGCAGCAAAAGCCATAAGACCACAGATTCCATAAGAGCACTTCCTTGCATCATCTTCTGAGATGCCTCCTTTACCGAACACAGCAAAAAGAAGCCATGAAGCAACCTCTTTAATGGAGAAAGAGGGTTGTTGAGCTGAGGAACAGGTACTGCCTCTGCACAGTGCAGTCCAGAAAGGAAGTGGAATACAAGTTGTGACAGCTGCCTGTTTCTCTTGGGAAAACAAAATAGGTATTGCTATTGGCTTCTTCTAACCTAAGACCACCTTCTGGGAGTGTCTCCCCTTGTCTTCTGCCAGAATTCTAGTGCACTGAGTCCAGCCCAAGGACTTTAGGATCTGGATAAAAGGGGTGTCAGTGAAATCAAGGGTGGGTATGAGCAACAGCTGCCACCCAGCACAAAAAATACTAACCTCTGTTGCATTAGCAGGCACAGGTTCAATTTATAACTCATTTATCTTAACTGTTTTATTTACAGGAGTTACAGAATGTGCACCTAGTTGTGGCAGGTCTTGAAATCTCTAATGAAGTCATGAAGAGGCCAACCAATTGCTCAGACATCCCATGCCAGAATGTAGTACCTTAGCACAGACAGAACTTTGGTTATGAAAAGAGAATTAAATTCCCATTATCCCAGTGGAAACAGTCATTAATTAGGTTCATCAGAAACACTCTTCTGAGGTACAGGTCAGGCTTACTTACACAAGATACTGATCTCTGATTTTGCGGAGCTGAATTAAGTCAGGCTTGATACTATTCATTTTCTTATCAGTCTCCCTGTTGTCCAGAGCTTGTTTCTTCAAATCTTGTTCCAGGCGCATTTTACTATCATGGATCTCACCCAGGCGTGATTTTAATTTTTCATAGTTCATCATGATCCTGCAAACAAGTGTAATATTTGAGAGACGAGTCGAAACCAGTCTAGAAGGAACAACCCTTAACATTAGCGCTTACATAAGAGTATCACAAAAACTACGGCAATAGCAACCCCTCCCATTGACTGTCTCATCTTAACATGAGAATTACTGTAAGAGCACCAGAAAAAAACCTCTTGCCAGAAGGCCTACCACCTTTTTTACATAGTTTGAACCTTCTGTTTAACTTAATACATTTCCTTCTGGCAGAGATGCAGAACAAATTATCTCTCGGAAGGTAAGCTAGAACAGATTCCTCCTTCACTGTCAGATTCACTTTTTGGTGTATCAGTTATGCAATCCCACCACAGGGGAGTACCATGAGTACTAGCAAGACTTCAAATGCAGACTTCAATTACTCATCACGAGCTACCAGGAAGTAATGCTGCCTGTCTCTTTATTCAAGGTAAGTTTGAAGGTTTGGTATATTTCAGGAAAAACCCTGTATTTTACCTGTTAATTGATCTTTAGTCAGAATGTAGCACCACAATCACATAACAAGTTTGTTACAGGTAAATGTTTTCATTCTGAAACTCTCCTTAAGGTTACCCTACCATGATCCATAAAGCACTGTGCAAAGTTAGGCATTATACTTGGCATCTCTTCAAAGGCCCAGATACGTACATCCTTTTCTGCTAGTATCTTCATAGAAGGGCAATTTCAAATGACAACTATCCACTAACAAGCAGTGACAATTAAATACTGATCTTCTTTGGAAGTGATTAAAACTGACGATGGCCTATCAGATTTATTAGATCTATGTACATCTCACGGTTTGCAAGTAAAGGTTTTCTGGAATTATATTCTGAGCAAATCCAAATAGAAGTGGGATAAGCAAATTAAATCATTATTTGCTGATCTTTTTCTGGTCCTCATCACAGTAGCTTGATTTACTGAAGCCGAGACAGAATAATCCAGAGATGTCCCACCTCTTCTGTCTACAATGCAATTCATCGACATAACAGGCCTTTACTGAAGGCTCAGACACCTTGGGGGAAGGTCTCAGAGAAAAGACTGAGTTTACAAAGTGATTTATATGATGCAATATTAATAAAAGAATTTCATGAGAATGCCAATAGGGACACTAGTTCTTCTCTGTAAGCAAGCACAACTTGAGAGCCCACCGTTCAATTTCTTTGTCATTCCCCTCCCTGCGGAACCGCTCAATGTATTCTTTGCTGTATCGCTCTTGTGAGTGGCACTGTTCCTCAAATATCTTAATAGTTTCATTAAATGCTTCAATTGCGGTCCTCTTCATCTGAATTTCCTATGTGAGGAAAGAGTCCATCATTTGTTCATGCAAGAATGAGGCAATACACAATGCAAGACTCAATTATGTTCCCTAAAATTGACTGAGATGAACTTCCCCCACCTCCAAGTCAAAATATGATTGATCAGTTAAATTTAGTCAACTATTCCAAGTAAAGTCAGGGAAGTACAGGGAAGACTTACTCCCTGTAAGTCTACCCTCCTCCCCCACATGATGCTCTCCATTAGGCTGCAACCCCCTCAAATATTTTAGTCATATTTTCCATCTTAGTTTGCAGGAAGACTGCCAGCAAACCTCCTCCCCATGTATGAACTACTTATTTTACAAGAAGCAGTCCAAATACTGTATTCACACTTCCCTGATGCATAATATCTGGTAACTGATTTGAACATATCTTTATAAAAAACCTGGACAAGCCCCCCTACAATTCTCACTACAGCATACAACAGCTGGAAATACTCAGCAGCCAAGGAAGAATTTGCAGTGCAAAGCTTGCAGGTGATGGCCTTCACCACCACTCTACCTTAAACTACAAAGTTCGGCTCCTCTTTCTTCCTGCCCCACACCATACCTCTAGAACTACTGACAACAAGTAATATCCACTGAAACTACGTTGCTCTGTTCCACAATTTACTAAGTTTTTTCCCTTGTATTTTCTGATCTTGGACTGCCTTTATTAGCTATAACAGGTTAAAGTAATTTACTTTTTAAGCATCAAGAAACAGACTACAGATAGCTGAAGTAGAACCAACCTGTGATGTTCTAGTATATTCTTCATACAATTTGTCATACTCTTTACTCTTCTCCTGATACTGAGCATGGTATTCTTGAAGCTTTTTACCTACTGCATCTATATTATCTTCTTTCACCAACTGATCCTGTACATACAAAAAGCCATTAAGTCTTCAAGCAAAGCAGCTTTTCCTTAAGAGTATTCATTTGTCCACTTATGCACATTTGCATCTTACAGTGGCATAATTTTATAATCAAGTTTCTACACAACAAAAACCCTGCACCTAAAATCCCCCTTTCTCCATGCAAGAAGTTCCACAGTTTACAGACAGTAGGAACTGAAATTATGCGACATGAACTATGTCAAAGTACTGTGTTTCCAAAAAGCACACTACAGCTTAGCTCTACGATTGCTAACCCCTACTGGAGAAAGGAAAAAGTGAATTGCTTGAAATCTGAAATTAAAAATCAGAGTATTTCTCCCCTCTTTTCACCTCCCACCCCCCCACCAAAAAAAAAAAAAAAAAAAGCTCTGTGGTTCTTTCTCTTTAATACAGGACAGTGTCTCTGGCTACTGAATAAAACTTCAAAAAATCTTGAAAAACTTAGATGGCTATGCACAGAGTAAGTAGCTGCACTTATGGACCATAAGTGCTTCAAGGGCAACGCTGTCTAAAACAGTGGCCTGTGCATCCACAAGCGTCCAAGGGGAAAAGAAGAAAAGGCTTCTTGGAGAGGTTCAAATCTGTCGCATGTCAGAGTTTCACTTGGACTGCTCAGATGAAGGCTGGAAACCTGATAAAATGAAGACGCTTAAATGGCTAGACAATTTGGAAGACCCATTATTATGAACAAAGTGAGCTCAAATACAAAACCTCACTTTTTTCAGATAAAAAAAATAAAAATCATGCTTCACATAGAGAAAACAAAATTACATACACATTTGCAATTTTTTTCTTGTCTGCATTAATAGCTTTTGGGGCCTGATGAAGACCTTACCTGCTGGTACCGGGACACTGGATACATCAGCTTCACATCAAGCTTCGGGTTATACTGAGCAAGAGACTCATTGCGGTAGTGGTTGATCAGTTCCACGACTGAATTAAATGTCAGCGGATCAGAAAAGCCATATTTGCCATCCCGATGGTAGATCTTTATCAGTTTGTTGTTGCCACCCTTCCTGTAAAGTGGTACTGTCATTTAGAGGTTCTACTCCTATCCCTCTTCAACACTAAGGCTGCTAACAAAGACACCAGTGAAATTCCTGGGCAAGTGGCTTTGACATTGTATACTTCATAATGATTCTTTACATACTAGCAGATATCAGGTAGTTTAAGAGTCAATACACACAGAATTATGATCAGATATTATTTGAACAGGAGCAAAGCCCAAAGTAAATCTCTTCCTATGTGTTCATTCTGAAGCCAGCTTATGGTATTTAAGACCTAGCTTTGCCAGAAGTTTTGCAAGGGAAAAGAAGGATGCTGAAGGCTAAATAATGGAGCCTTCAAACCCACAATTTCCTGCAATTTGGGGTCACTAATAGTATACAACTGAGTGTACATTTATACAGTGATTAACAAAGTCTTTTGAGTTATGGTTGCTAATACAGGATACACAAACCTAAGGATTACAAGATTTGACAATTACAAGATGGTTGTAGGTTTAGGACTTTACATTATCCAGATTTACACATTCTACTGGTTTCCACAAATAATAGTGCTTATTTCTTCCTTTTCTTCACCAACAGACTGTTTAGACAATGTCCTGTCCTTTCTGCACTCTCAATTTTGGTTCCTAAAGACATCTGCATTCAGCAAAATAACCAAGTCATGCCAAACCTAGAGAGCACAAGCTGTGAACTTCAAGGCCAAGTCAAAGAAGAATTTAAACTACATCCTTGGGGTCAAACCTGTCATTAGACAATAGAATTTCCTGGCAAGATCAAACATCTACCATATCGTAGTAACTCCCAAAGGTGAGCTACAGCAGCAGTGGCTTATGCACCTTGTCCATTTGCCTCTAACAACCAATTTTGGGAGTCTGGCAGAGGCAAGTGGCTGGACAGGCTGGGCAAGGCACCAGCAGCTAGTCACATGAGGTCTGCTGCCTAACTGCAGCAGGCAGAGCTGGGGCAGCTCTGGGAAGTCTGCCACTTGCAGACAATTTTAATGAAGAAAGCAAAATGGCTCCAGTTCAGTATGTCACAGAATCATAGAATGGTTTGGACTGGAAGGGACCTTAAAGATCATCTAGTTCTAACCCCCTTTTTACAAAGACACTGTTCAATTCTCCAGAGCTGCTTGCCGATGAGATATTCAACACACTCCTGTTAATCAAAGACCTAGTTTATAAATACCTTTTCCCTCAGCAATTCTGAAACTATGAAGCACTACTGAGTAGCTCTCCTCCCTGAATCTCATCTAATCTACACAGAGATCATTACAGTAGTATTCAGTGAGGGGCAGGATTCAACGCACAGAACAGAACCGCCTACCAGACCTGGCTATTTATTTGTTCATTCTGTGATCTGCCGTTCCTTTGGAAACATCTCTCAACTTGAGCCATGTCAGCTTTACACAGCCACTCCTGTCACTGGTATAGCAACTAGCTACTCAGGGGTTTCCTATGTGGACTACAACTGCTCAGTGCTTACCGTAATGTCAGAGTGTAGTCTCCCTGCATCTTGGTTGATGCATCACGCACCAGGAATGTCCCATCTGGCATGTCTCGTAATTTGTCATTTACTTCTTCCCTGGAGAATGGGAAAAAAGGTAGAATTACAAGTGCTAAGGACATGATCATAGAACCGTTTGGGTTGGAGAAGACCTTAAAGCTCATCTAGTTCCAAACCCCCTGTCACAGGCAGGGACACCTTCCACTAGAGCAGGTTGCTCCAAGCCCCTGTGTCCAACCTGGCCTTGAACACTTCTAGGAATGGGATCATCTTTGCCACAGGTTATCAGCATTGGAGGCAGTAACACCAGCATGCATAAAGAATTCAGTCTTCAAAATATCAGGCAATTCTCTTTCACACTCAGGCTCTCCAGTCTTCTAGGCCATCTAAAACAAGTCTGAACTTGTGTAGTGAAACTAAAAAATAGCAGCTGCAGTCAACTGCCACTTAGGAAGAAGTCTCTGTTTAAGCAACAGTAGCAGCTGTGTCTCAGAGTTCACAACCTTTCCCTGTAATCTACTCAGGTTTTAAAGCCCACATTGGAAACAGGTGCCCTTTGAGAAGCCACTCCTGACCTCTTAAGAAATGGTCTCTAGCACCATAGCTCAGAGGTGTCTAGAGTTTAGCACAGTTTTAGTCTCAAGAGACTCATTATTGGCTTAACTCTGATCTTATTTACAGTAGTTTTAAACCACTACAACCTTGCTAGCTTCAGTGCAACTTTTCCTTATTTACAACCGAAGCAAAAGGATACTCAGTCCAGAACTTTAAGCCAAATGAAGAAATAGTTTAGTAGTGAGTACCAGTAAGCATTAAGAAAATTATTTCAGCTGAAAAGTTAAGTGTCTTGCCAGGTTTGACTATTTCACTCAAATTATGTATCTCACTTTTATAAACAGATCCCTACAGGTTTAGAGGCACTAAGCAAATTTTAATACAATCATTTGGAAACTAAAGTTTATCAGGTAGCCTCAACATTATCTAAGTGAGGTAGGAAGCCTACTTGCATCTTACAAAGAAAAATCAACAGCAGCTTTTTTGTTCAAATGCTAAGGAAGTAAAATATTCTTACAAAATAGCCTTAGTTTTGATTTAGCTTCCTGAAAACCGTTCTGTTCATACAACTGACTCCTGTTAAGCATCATGTGCATATCCACTTACTCCTCTCAGAACATTTTACACACTGGCCACAGTTAACTCAAAAGGCTTTCTCCTTTTTGAATGGATAGATATGCTCTAAGGGCTTGGCCTTATGTCTGCGAGTTACACCCTGGAGCTCATGACAAAATTTGCAGCACAAGTTTTTGACTGAAGAAGACATGGCTCCTGTCCTGACAGTCTGATGCAGTCCGTACCTGCTGGCTGCCAAATTAGTAATTCCATCTTTACATGCGTGTGTATCATATTTTAATCTAACAAAGCCACCCCAATGTGATTTGTACTGCATCAGCTCCTGCCATCACGTGCACTGTTAATCGAGGAACAAATCCAGAGTCAACAAACTGACACCAATACCGAGCAGTTTTAAACAAACCCTGCCTAGTGGGATTTGGGATCAGGTTTTGCCACTTTACTGTGATTTAGAATTAACAGAAAAATATCACTGCCGAGGCCCTTCAAAAGCAAGATCTATGTGGGTGTGCTTTGTAAAGATAAGGGTGGTACAATAAAGATATGAAAACTTTATTTCCCTTCTCAGAACGTCAATGAACTGGCAAACACGATCTTCTTGCCTCTATCTGGCAAAGCGTTTCAAAGCATTACGTGCGCAAGTTTGAGTAATTCCTGATCACATTCCCAGCATGCTCATGTTTCCCATTACAGATCCAAATGTAGACTCTTCAGAAGTGCCTTAAGAGAGAAAGGGATGACTGGACACTTCAGTTCTTTCATGCAATTAAGTATATAAAAACTGGCACTTTGTTTTCTGAACTTATCCCAAGCCACCTATCTTCACAAGCACATAGAAGAGGGTTTCCTTAAGAGGTAAAACTTATTTGCTATGCATCTGTATTATTTGCTCAGTATAGCTGGTGATGGTTAGAATTTGTAAGAGCTATTTTTATACTAATATGTAATAGAAATTAATACAGATGCAAATTTAACCAAATGTTAAAGAAACCAAAAATAAGAATGAAACTCTTTTTATTCTGAGCAAGCCTCCTATGGAAATTTTGCTGAACTGCATGCATCCCAGCCTTGTATGCTTACAAACCCTTATTAGATAACATATTCAGAAGCACTTTTCTTTTGAATGAACTCTCTTTTAAATACTCTGTGTATCTGGAGAAATTTAGAAACCCAGAATAACTTTCACCAATACTGGTAATATCTGCACCACAACAGTAACAACTTAAACACAAGCCCTGAATCAAGTCGAATATTTTCATTTAGGCACTTTACCAAGTATTAGTCCTGAAGCATTTCCCTCCTGTAAAATGCTGCTTGAAATGGCATGTTCTTTTTCTCTTTAATTTTAACAGGCTTATTCTATTTTTAATGACATATTAATATATTTTAATATATTTTAGTAATATTGCTTACCTTGAGATGTCCCCCCAGTACCACTCTGCTTCCTGCAGAGAGAAACTGGAATTGTCCTTTATTCCATTTGTATTGACTGGAGTCATTGGTTTGGGGGGCTTTGGAGGAAGAGCTGAAAATGAAGAATAGATTAAAGAAAGGTAAACAGGGGGAAATAATCACTAAACTGTTAATAAAATGACAGCGAAAAGGCAAGAGAAAATATGCGTCTTGGACTTAGATTTCAAGCTCTCTCAAACCAAATGGAATTTGTAATTTTTAAAGAATTTTGAAATCAACAGCTGCACTGCGATCCCAGATTTCCTAGTACTCAAACCAAACATGTACTTGAGGGAAGAAAAAGGGGTGGAATATGAGGAAACATGAGTTTTTGTTAAAAGGAAGACTGTCTCAGGCATGGCTACGCAGGCAATCACCGCCTAGAACTCCAAACAAGTTACAAAGGTGTGTTGTGTTTGAAAGCCACAGCCTGGAGGACACTGTGCACCACTATGGAAAAACTCCTGTTGCTCAGGTGTCACCACTCCTTATGGCAACCTGGAAGAGCAAATGGGTGGATTCATCTTCAGAGAGAAAAGTGCAAGTGAAAGAAGTGATAGCTGGGCAGTGGCATACCCATAATAGACCCAAGGTTCATACTTCATACTAGATTTGTCATTTAGGCTCCTGTAGGAACAAAAGCTATGACTCTCTGAAGGCCACCGGACATGAGGTGATAAAGGAAGGGGAAAGGGGATGTTTGGAGCAGGCATTCTAATAATGACCTCTTTACATAGCTGAAGTGTTTATCACAGGAAAGGGGATGTTACAATCTCTAAAATACCAGCAGAACTACATACACATCTGTAGGGCTCGTGCATACCTGCTCAGAACTCGCCTATTCTGAATTCAAGACAAACAGGCTTGTACTTCTGTTCTCAAAATAGGTTACACAATGCAAGGGAATACAATACACTGAAGGTCTTTCTATTTGGTAAGTTTTTGCTCAAACAACTTTATAATGGTCTTGAATGTAAGCCTTGTATCAGGAGTAAATCGGCAGCCACAGGCATGCTCATGTATTGGTAGAGACTTGCCTGTCAGCAGAAATGGCACTATTTCCTTTGAGAAAGATTTCTTGAGTGCTCTCCCCTGCTTTGCAGAGGCTGGGTGCTTCATCAAGAACACTACCACTGAAACTGAGTATTTTTCAGGCATTTCATGAGACAGTGTTGTACAGGGACAGGTCACATTTGAATTCAGAGTAAGAAAGCAGCTACACACATTGATTTCCTACTAGCACATTTTTAAGTCAGACCCTGAACATCTGTGCTCCCAGCCCTGTGTCCTAGCCATCAGATTACACAAGCGTCAGCGAGCAGGCCTGACACACTGACAACAGCCATCTTTCAGATGCACGTGATCCCAGCATACAGGCAGAAACACAAATAAAGGGAGCAGAAAGAAGATTTTGATCTCTACCTCCAGTGCGGAATGGCTTAATGCTGAGAGGTGTGCTACTTGGCACCATCCATCTGCTCACCTCCAAGACACACCTCCCACATTAAAGAGGAGAAAACAGTGTTCCAACTGTAGTTCCAAATACCATCCCCTGTTGAATATCCAACACAGTAACTTTACTGTTCTCTTACAAACCAGTAGATAGTTTAATCGAGCCAATCTAAACTAAACCTGAACCTTGACCCAGACGTTTGCACCCTGGGGTTGCTGACCAAACACCTGATTTAGATAGCAGCATTCATTCTGCGGGAATAAGCATTAAACCATAGCATACAGGTTCTTTTTATGGGGTGAGCTGGGAACTTTCAGGTGCACACATATCTAGTGAGGCAATAACAGGTCTTGTTATAAAAGGAAGGTGAAAATCTTTGGATTCAGTGAAGTAGCTTCCTGGTTAGCAGGCTTTGGTTATTCCTAGCTCAACTACTACAGTTGTTTGTATAGCACCTAAGTATTTGTACAAGGCACCATTGAGAGTAAGACAGTTGTAACCCTACTTTGCTTGAAGCTCCCAGTCCCATCCTATTTTGTGGAGACGGAGGAGCATATATCTAGGCTAAGGTTGTAGAGTCAGTTGTATTTACTGTGTTCCACCTCCCCCATTCAAAGTTCCTGAATTCTCTAGAAAGTGTCTTCAGGTCCTCCCCTCCTCACATCTGGACTCTGCTACCCTATATACAAGAGGACAGATGCAGTGGTTCTGAGTCTCATCAGTGCCTGCACATGGCAGTAAATCTGAGTTCAGAAAACCTGTAGAAGTTCTGATCTACTCCAGAATCTTGTTAATTCTGAGGCATCAACAAGCACATACAACAGCTTGGAGAATTCTTAGAAAGCTATACCAGCACTAGCAATTATTTCACTGGGTCTTGCAAGTTAAGACTTGGACATATAAAATCCTTCAAGGTATTTTACAGTGTAAAAGCCTATTTTACACTGGCAATAGGGGTTTTCTAGAAGAGCCTTACAAGTATTCTCTAGAGTACTTGAATACTTCTCTAGCCCTCCTTGTAAGATTAAGTCTTGCTCCTTTATATACTGTGGAATGATTTAGCAGCTTTGTTAGGGCTCACTCCAAAGCACTGGGCACAGAAAAGTAAAGTAACAAAGACCAGAAAGGTAAGGAATGGGAGTTTGGCATACAGACAGAGAGCACTAGATGTTACACCAAGTATCCTTACTACAGGTGGGGTTTTCTCCTTCTTTCCCTTAATAGGTAGGTATCAGTTCTCACTAGTAGGGTTTTGTCTGCAGAACTTCCTTCTGCATGAGCAAATTGGAAGGAAATTCTTCCAGGGAGAAGAATAAGGCTTGGACCATTTCCTGTAAAACCTGACTCATGGAAGCCAGTCCTTTTCACAATAGACTTTTGAAAAATGCTTTTTAATAGCTTGCACATTTTAAAAATACAAAAGTATTTGCAAGGGTGGATCCTGTTTCCAGAAAACTATGGACCTAAGTCCTTACTTTCAATACTTTGAGCTCTTTGAGTCATAATAGATTTTCCCCTGTACTGGATACAGAACCAGGTCCTGGCTATTGCTTTACCCAGTAGACTAACATGCCCACCCACTTCAGTGTTCCTTGGCTTGCCTTTCAGGCTGTGTGACTGTAGTCTGTCAAATGGAGAAGTGAGCACGAAGGTAGTTTAAACCCCACAGCCTGTGATGATACAAGGAACAAAGCATGGCAAGCCTACTGTAACAGAGCAGTATCCACACTATTTCCACCCTACTGCTGCTCTTGTAACATTGGCCCAATGGGTTGCTACATGAGGCATCCTAAAATAGTCTTTACTAGTACTCAGACAGTACTAGCCACCCTGCTAGGAGAAATCCTGTGATAATTTTATGTGATGCTACAGAGAGCCTTAAAGAGTCTAGAAATTTTGATTTAAACTAAGAAAAAATCCAGTTTTGATGAACATTACAGAGCTAAAATCCTACAGTAAAATAAAGCTGGCTTGAAGTCAACAGAAATGCTTTCAAGAACAGCAATGTTTCTTTCCATGTCACTGGGTCCAATTCTGATCTAGCCACAGGCACAATCTTACTTTATCTCAGAACAAGCTCTGATTAGAGAGAGCGATCCTCATGGTTTCTTGCCTCTTTTTTTCCTGGGAGAGAAAGAACATTGATCACAAGTGATTAACAGCACAATGGACCTATCTGTTCTAATAAAGAACTTGCTGTTAGCGTTGGATACACAAGCATCTTTCCCCTACCACATCTCTAGGACAGTTCTACAGCACAGACCTTTCCAAAACCCAAAAGGCAACAGCTCAGCTGGACCTTCCCAATTCCACGTGAGTGCATTCCCAAAATCAGGTTCAGCCTTCAGTGACCACCTGGCACACAGTGATGACAGCAGACTGGCTCTCCCTCACGCACTAGCGGACATCCCTGCTTTTTCTTTCTTTAGCAACTCTAGTCCCCTCTTCCTAGCTTCCCCAAGCAGCCTAGCTTGAGCTAAATCCCAATCCCTGATCAGCGTCACTTAGAAGGGGGGAAAATGAGAAAAGGAGCTGATGATGGAGCGGAGGCAACGGCAGCCAATGCGGGCTGGACCCTGGATCGGATGTTGCTGACGTGAGGAACCCGAAGGCTGCCGTGCTGGCTCCAGCAGGTAGCTTCAGCTGAGCTGCTCTGCAGAGCACAGCGCAGGTCCTCAGAGAGAAAAGCCTATTGATTAGGCTTTGCCAAGGTAATTTTTTTTCTGATGCTTTCTTGACTGCATAGAATTGGTTTTTATACAAGCTATTCAACATTTATCTGACTTGATTCCCTGAAATTCAACCCACCCCCAACACCAAGACAACCAAGAAAGCTGGCAAGTGCTGAAGTGTAGCTCCGTTGTATTTAAAAGTCTCTTATATAAAATAGTAGACTATATTAATCCGAAGTTTAACTTCTGCAAAGTACATCGTGACTTTCACAAAATAGGCAGTTTCCCCAGTCAGGTTTTTGAATGAAAAACTCTAAAAGTTTACATGATCTAAGAGCAACTGAGCCCTATGCATGAGGGTTTCCAATGGCAGTAGTTCAGGAGGAACGAAAAGAGAGGAATGTCTTGGGTCTCCAAGTGCTACATCCACACAACACCCAGTCAAGCAGCCCAAACTTCCCTGGCTGCAGTATTTGTGTACATGATAAACCTGCCAGTTAATTCAACTTTAATTTGCAGTTTTAAGGCAGGTGCCACTTAATCCCAAGAATGGCACCATAACTTACTACTTCTAGTATTTTCCAAGAGCTGCAGGCTAGATACTTAAAAACATAGCAGGTTTAAACTGTTACAGATAATCACAGCTACCAAGTATTCTGATGAGAAAATTTTAATTCACTCAGCACTTCCAAGAGCTTGTTTACAACCTTCTTTGTGATGCTCTCAGTCTACTCTTCTTCCACATTGTGACAAGCAGAAAACAGATCAGAGGATTTCCAAGACAGTTAACCAGCTTCAAAAAGGCTGATGTACAGCAGATACCCTACAAACTGTAATGTAAGGCTCTGGAAAGTGTCATTTCCATTGCACAGAAACATGCAAGTAATCCATGGTGAGGCCAACTAACATTTTAATGACAGAATCCTTAAGGACAGAAGGGTTTTCCCTTTGGAGATACAGATGAAGACCTGGAAAGAAACTATAGGTTAGCTTTCTAAAAAATAGAAAAGTCTCCCAATCTTTAACTGCTCTCTGTAGTCTTACTTAATTTCTCACTTTTCTCAACCTCTCTAACAGTTTTAAGGCAAAGCCTCAAAATCTTTCCCTCCTTTAACAGTCCTGTATTTTTCCCTGCTGCACAAGATCCTCTCAAGACACCTAAGACAAAAGCATACGTTGAACAGAGGTGCTTTTTGCACCCCATTCCCATGACATTGTGTACCTGGTGTGCAAGCCAGAGCAGTAAGACACCATGCTTTCAAGACAGATCCTCCACCTGACAATGAAGAGCATCGTGCACATCTGCTGACAGCAGTTCATTCCCCACCACTGGCAGGTAAGTGATCTTGGCAGCTCCACATCTCAGCTTCTTAGTTCTCTTGCCAAGACCCCTTTTGCAAAGCACTGAGCACCAGTGCCCTTCGCAGCTGCCCTTCCTCAAAGGGCAGCTAACACACACCGAAAGCTCCTCAAGGGACGGGGAAGGAAGCTACTCGATCGCATTATTGCTTGCCACAGAACCTCAGGCATGCTCACATTTTCACTCTCCTCCCCCAAAATAGGCGAGATGCCAAAGAGTAAGACATATTCAAAGAATTGAAGTCTTTCAATATCTCATTACAGAAAACAGCAGACAAGTTGGCAGGAATCCAGGCAGGCTTCCAATGAAAACACTCCCATTATAGCTTTGCTTGTGTTTCTATGAACTTTCATAAAAACCAACACCTTTATAGAAATATTTCAGTTTTGATTAATTGGCTTTTTTGATAAAGATCTGTTTTGTTTGAAAACTCCCCTGCTATCCCATCCTCTCCCACATCTCCCAACCACTGTTTCAGCTCCTACAGCCTGCCAGACTTCTGCTGCACTCTGTTCTTCACAAGTATCCACAGCTACTGCACAGGTTAAAGATTATCTGGTACAGGACACCTTCAGAATCACGGACAACAGTGTGTGAAGAAGAGCTGGCTCAAATTCAGAATTCTTTGGGGCATTATACAAGTACCCCTCAACTATTTTGCAAAGCTTCTTACTTCATGGGCTGAGACAGAAGAAATGGAAGATGCTCAATCTCAGATAAATGACACTGGGATCTTTGACTTCTGTATTATAAGGTAACACAGCATCTCCTGTTCATTCCAGCCTCTGCATTAAGTTGTGAAGCCAGAAAACCTCAGCTTTCCAATTATTTTCACTGCTCGATGAAAAACAGTTTTCCTTTCAACCCAGACCATAGCGCAACAGCTGCCAAGCTACAGCAGTGTCAGAGGTTCCATGATCAACAGGGTTGAGATGTCTGTTCCAAAGTTAACATGAGGAGGATAAAAAGGATAAACCCTCTTTTACCTACTAAGCATTATTAGCACACTATTAATAAGCTGGATACTTTTTAGAACTTTTGCCATGCTTCATCACTCAAAGATTGTCACTACCCAGCATCACATGTTCAGCTCACTTCAGGAAGGAACAGCTTTATCTCCCAGCCAGCAGGCCCAGGCTTTTACCACATTTTTGGATGAAAGTTCACAGCAGACCTTTTATAGTCCATGAAAATCTGAAATATTCTATAAGAACAACTGTAATTTATAGTATCCAATGGCAGGTCATGAATACTACACAATAAAGTAAATATAAAATGCAAGGAGCAAGTAGATTCTCCTTTTTGCTTATTAATTAAAGCAGTTCCTCATCTGCCTTCACCAAAGAAATACTACAACATGTTTTCTACCCCTCCACAGGTAGAGTCTTCAAATGGCTATTAAAAAATACTCTTTGGTCAATACATGGAAATAGATTCTGGATAAAAGTACACCAAATTCAGCATAAGCACAGAGCTCCAGTAATTGAGAATGAAGAACTAATTTTTCATTGTGGAAGACGGAGAGTGAAGTCACACACTGTGGCTAGGAGAGCGACCAAAGCCAAAATAAAAAGCCTTTTTAAATGAAAACAGCCCAGGGCTGTTTTCCCTAGATATTTCAAAGACTAACCATCCATCCAGGCGTCAGGTACAAACCTCATAGAAGAACCAATTCACAGAAATAATTGACACTACTGAGAAGTTTGCTGCACGAGAGCCTACTTAAAAATAATAATTCAGCTGTAAATACATATGACACTGCTCTAAGCACCATTTTATTTCAGCTTACCATTAAATCTGATCTTCCAGAGCAGAATGTAAAATTGTTCTTCATACAGTATCTGTCCTTGCGTGATGCCAAACTATTTTCTAGTTACCAAAGTAGAAATATTTCAACACCACCTAAATTGCTAACAGAGATCCATCTAAATCAAGATCAAAAGGTGCATTTCAAATCAACACTCCAGAAGAAATTTGAAGGTAGGAAAGCATTCAGAAAAAAACTGTTGTACATTTTGTCATTCATCATTTTGTCTAAGAACCCTGATCTTGAAGGACATTCCATTGAGACAGAAGTGCTAACCCATGCAGTCCTACTCAGTGCCCTCAGCAGAAGCTGAGATTCACAGCAGGCATGGAGTAGCCTCAGACTGCACAGCCACTGCACATGGTGAGATCTCAAGGTGTAGCAAAAGAAATGGATTCAATCTCCTCACTCCAGTACACTATGATCTTCAAAATATTTTAATGAAATCCATTCCACAGCAGCACTTTCACTTCTTCCACTGCCCAAAAACTTACCAGTGAGACTGCAGTATACCCTTCAAATTAGAAAGGAACTTCAACATTGATCTCATTGATTCAAGCTTCGTTGTATCCTTCAAGAGACTACATTTGAAGACAGGAGATGAATCAGAGCAAAGATGCCACAAACATCAAAGACTTCTAATTTGACACTTAGGAGCAGCTCCTCAGAGGACAAACAATCTAGATTCCTGTGATGTCCCCAAGATGACTATACAGGGTAGGGCAGCAGGAGTACCGACAGCCTGGGAAATTTAATTACAACATACAAATTCAGGTTGTAACAGACAACAGAACTTACATGCACAATACTGCCAATGAACTTCTCATCCATCTCACCTCTAAAACATCTTCCTGGGGCAGGTGTTGGAGTGTAAATCCTACTGCCCACATTCAAAGAAAACCACATCCTAACAGTGGGCTGTGTTCCCTTGTTACAGCATTTTTAGCTCCAGTTCTGTTGCAGCAGCTCTAGTTTTGGGTTTTAATTGGCTGGGGATATGGACTGACCATTTTTTGATTTGTCCAAACCTACAAATTTTTATGCTGAGAAACACAACGTTTTTCAAGTCTTTTCTAAATAACATCTGATTTAAGAAATAACATTGGTAAGAACTATCACTAAAAAAAAAAACCAAACCCTAAAACCAAAACAAAACATTTTTCCAGTTCACAGAAACTGGTAGAAACTCTGGGTGAATGTTAGAAGCAGTCGAAGTATTTCATTTCCTTTTTCAAAGAATGCTGGATGGAAGAACTCCCTGTATACAGCCACTGTTCTTCAGAAGAACTAGAGGTACTGGAATATATTCACTGAAACATTGCAAAGTCTTTGTCTATTGAGTGGAGAACACAGCAAAGATGAAGGACAATGAAAATCTCTCCTAAAGAGGTAACATCCACTCACACTGTTTGAGGGCCCAGCATCAGCTCATATGCTGTAGTTTAGACTATGTGGAGAAGCACATTCTTGCTTACTTAGCCTTTGTGCAGATTTTAACCTGTCAGAAGAAATGAGATTAAAAGCAGAAGAAAAAAAAAAACCAAGAGCCCCCCTCCTCTCCCCATTTCCACAGGGGCATTTAGTACACAAGCAGAGACTGTTCTCTGAGCATTACTCAGCAACCTACTTGACAGAAACGAGTTTCCAAAATCCAGCTAGAACAGACCTCTGGCTTTAATACGGCTAAAGTTTTACAGCAACCTGTTTCAACACAGTTAACAGTCTTTTTGACAACAATAAAGCCTCAGAACATACAGGGAATGCTGATAAAAGTGTTCTTCATGCTGCTGTTTCTAGTGTTCTCTAGTTCTCTGCCCAAAAAGTGACTCACTAAACAACTAACACGGGATGATGTAAGGCACCCAACTACTTTTAGTACTGGGCACAGAAGTGTATGGCCAGCTATGCCTCTCTGTTTCCCAAGCTGTAGAGCAAAGATAAGACCAAATAGCTTCATTCTAGAGTAAGATATGCAGGCAATGGCAAAGACAGAAGTCAACTCTGCTGCTGGGGAAAACAGTATTCCCCAAAGGAAACTCCAAGAAGAGCCTTCTACTTTTAAACAGGTGAGGCAGGAGAAAGCAACAGAGTGATTAATTCCTGCCAGGAATAGGCATCATACAGTACGCAATATTGTTCAGAACAATTGCAGAAATAACATTTGCTGCAGGTTTTGCCTTCAAACATGTGTGAAGAGCTTGGTTTCTTCTCAGAACATTCTCCCATGTTTTAGTTTGCATAAACCTACAGCTTTACAAGAACACAGAGCTGAACAACTCCCTCCAGCAAGCTTTCCCTGCCCAACTATTTCTACATCATCTGAAAACATACTGATAAATAAAAATGTCAGCCTTTTAAAGCAGGCTCTCCCGTTTCAAGTAAAACACCATTTCACTTTACATTAATGCTATTTTTTGTGTTCATGTATTTAATTGAAAGCTGATGAGTGATATTCTTTAACACTTAGTGCCATCAAAATGAAAACCGAATGCTAGGAATGCAAAAGCAAGCCTGAAAATGCAATCAGAAATAAAAAGTGATTACAGCAGTCTTGAAATGAAAAGGCCAGTAGAGAAATCTAGGTGTAGCAAGAACAGAATACAAGCATTTCACATCACTGTTGTCATAGGAGCTGAGACTCAAAGTCAAAGCATTTCCCAGCATATGCAGAATACAAGTGACTGAGCCTTATTTATTCCCTGCTCTACCCTAAAACAGTCTGCACAAAATTCCCTTCTCTTAAGAAGGAAACTCTCCACCCCCAGCATCTGCTGTTTTAAAATCATTATCTTCAGCAAGACTGAAATTTGCAATGAAGACAGTTGCTGCTACAGTGCTACTGTCTTGACTGCATGCACGAGTATGACTACACATTTTTAAGATGTGTAGGAGCAGAACTTTTCTTTGATAAGCTTCTGGAGTCAGCTCAGATAAAGCTGAAGGACAATACTTACAATGCTATTAAAATTTGCATCTGTTCTCCCACTGGAAAACTAGTCAGGCATAGACATGCAGTGTTCATCTACATCTGGCCACTGCATACCACAAACCCCATTTGAGAAGCCACAGTCAGTTTTCACTATACCATTGATAATGATACAGCACGACTGGTATCCAACTAAATGCTGCCCTTGAGATCCAAACCCTGTGTTTTCCAAATTACAATTATAGTATCACTCCCCTAAAACAAGGGTTGTCAAATTATATATGAGTAGAAAATAGAAACTATAATGAATAAATACACTTTTTCCCTTCAATATTTGTCTCACCCATACAATGGCAGTACTGCTTTTGCAAAGTAGACTAAACTAAGCAGCCTATAGATTACTGTTGCTCTCCCCTAATTATTAGAAGATTTTGTACCACCAGCATTGTTACAGATGGTCCCAGCACAAGGCAAGGAAGAAAAAGATGGTTGGATCAAGTAATAAATATGGTTGGTCATATTTGGGCCTAACAGGCTCCAACAAGGTATCTTTCATATAGCTTCAGGACAAACACTCTATTATCTTCTAGATAATAGAATGGACAGAGCCCATTCTGCACTAGTAAACCTACTTCTAAACTTGTGGTTTTCTTCATAACCCACACAATGAAAGTAACCTCTAAATTGTAGTTGAGCCAAATATCTTTGCTGATATCTGTATCTCAAATCCCAGTGGAACATTCTTACTGATTTTCATCCAACTGTGACAAAATGTATTCAGTGATTACACATTTTATCATCAACACAACGGATAATATATCCCAGATCTACAGAGGGAAAGACATTACTCAGTTCTGTTAATTAGAAGCAAGAAAACACAAAGGTAGTAATGCTTTTGGTGCTCTGGTAACTTTTGCAGTCAATTCCACATCCTCCATTCAAAAACTTAACTCCTGGCAGTAACAACTTTTTTCAGACCGGAACGGATGCTGTTAAGTAAAAACTAAATTAAATCCAGTAACCTTTTCCCTTGTCTTTTCAGACAGCAAGACCCACAGCAGCAACAAACATGCAAGTGAATCCTGACAGCCAGTTTCCTAATGCCAGAAACACTATATGATGCTGCTATGGCCATAATACTCTAAATTAATCCTGGTCATAAAGTTTAGAAGCTACTATGTTAGTAACATGCAACTGATGGTTCCAGTTTTGTCTTTAACCACAAAGTTATTGAGTTGCAACTAGCATATTTGCCACATATAGATCCTACCTTATGCCAGCAATACAGTTTATTATGCATTTATACATGCAAGCAGAAGGAAAAAGCATTAGGTAACAGGAGTCACCCTGCTGTTTGTCACTGCTGTTGCTCGTGTATTACTTGTACTGCTCTAAGGCATGCTTTGCAAGGCTGTCAGAACTGAATCCCTAGTTTCACTGCTCTATTTAGGAAAACTGTCCCACTCCTATGTTTAGGATGGATTAAAAGCTAGCAATCCCTTGTTGCCTGCCTCTGCTGGAGTTGGAGAAAACTCATGTGTGAGCAAAGCATCGACTTCATTACTATTTTTGAACTTTTGAGCAAGCCTTCTAGCAGAGAGGCTTCAGGATCTGCTCTGAACATCCATTTGCACCTACAACCCTGGACAGAAAACACGAGCACACTGATAAGCTGATGCAGGTGCACTGAAGCCTGACAGAAGCTACGGCTGCGCTGCAGTCTGCCTGCCATCACAGGGTTTTATTTCTGCATTATTATTGGGCCACGCTAAGGTGGGTATTGAGACAGCCTGCCAAGATAAATTAAAGAGCTACTGGCCCTTAACAAGAAACAGTATCTCCACCCGTGACTTAGAGGTTATGGGTGACACCGCGCATTATGTTCACCTTGCTTTTGTCTTCTGCCTCAAGTTTAGACGCACTAAAATGTAATCACCAACAGTCATGCGTGATTTGAGCCACTTGGCTCCCAGTATCAGTCGATGCCCAGCACTGCAGCATAAAGCCCAACCAAGGATCTCCTCACACAAGTTCTCTGAACAAAAGAGTGCGTTGCCTCCTTTGGCAGCGGGGACACTCGCTGCATATTGTTAGTTTGTGCGCTGCTGAGAAAACATATCGCCACCATTGAGCTGCTCAGGAACTCCAAACACAGTGCAGGGGAATGCTACACTGAAAACCTTCACAAATTTTTGTTGGAAGCAGGCCAAATGGAGTTGTGGTTGTTACCGGGTGCAAACGCAGTGACTTTATCCCAAGGCATGCCGAGCGTTTAAGCGTTCCAAATAAATTCCTCCACACTCCCCTTAGGGATGACCTATCATCCCACACCAGAAAACACTTTTCCACCCCACCACCTCTGGATGAGATCGAAGCAGGCCACCTCTGCCACACTCTCCCTCCTTCCCCCTGCAATTTAAAAGTTATAGTTCTACAAAATCAGGACATACACATGGGGATCACCCCACGCATCATTCCCACCTCTGGCTTTTCTAGTTGAAAAATACAAAACAAAGTTACTGAGCACTTAAGAGATCAGCATGTAGCATTAAGTCCCTTTGCTAACTGATGTTTGGACTGTGCAGAGCCCTGATCCCCGCAACAGGGATCCATACCAAGGACGGAAATATTGGCATTACTAATGACAGAAATGCTGCTTCTTAATGTAAACTTCTAGGCTGCATGGCCAAATTCCTGCAGAAATACTGGAAAGTTGTTTTCTGACCAGTTCAGTCAGGCCAGCCCCTTTTAGCAGCCTCCTTGCACTGAGCCATTCAAGGGGCTTTAGTTTTTCAAATAAACCCCCTCACACCAATTGTTTGAAGTCACCTACAGTGGAGCTTGGGTTTTTGTCCACTTGATACAAGCAAATACAAATACTAACCTCCTGAACAGTTAAAAGCATTTACAGGAAAGCTATCCTTTGAAATTCACAGAAGCAAACAGATTTCACTGAACTTCATGCTTTCAGGGATAACATCTAAAAATAGGTAGCATCAGCTACGCAAGAATTTAGTAAGTAGTGACCAGTATTTTGTGTCTCAGAGATCTGTCCAATTTTTGAAGAGTCAGTTACCAAGGGAAGCGAGTACAGGTCCTTGAGATCCAAAAATCTCAGGATGATCACCTCCTCCTCTTTTAATTAAAGTATCACATACCTACAGAGAGGAAAAAAAGAGCTCACTGCACTGAAACAAAGGGACTAAACCACACTTGGAGATACAAGCCACGACTCAAGCACAGATTGAAAAGCGAGCGCATTTTGAAAGTCTAGCAGTACATGCCACACAGAAGATACCACTGAGAAGTAATTATTTGCTATCAATTTCTCTGCCAGCTATGATTTTGGGTGCATATTTTACCATAGCTTCTGGCTGTACAGATCAGAGACCAGAGAACATAAAGGCCCCTCAATCCTCTTACTGCTCTCAGCCTGCTAGACTCTTACAGGTAGAGATATGGTTTCACCAGTACCCATTTCGGCTCTAATTTATTACCAAAGACTGAACCTCTCCTCCTTGTAAGCCTTCCCCCTCACTCTTCAGGTACAAAAGAAACTTTGTCCCATTTAAAAACTTCAGGCAAACAAGGCACAACACATTTCTCCACTTTCAGCACTGGCAATCCATGAAATAAATAAAAACTTCTATTAAACCCTTTAGAACAAGGTTATTAAGCATTATCAAAGTAACAGTGCCTCCAGGGATGGATTCCAGCCTGTTCCCAAATCTTATTCTCCCAACACCAAGAGCCAGCGACAACACACACCTCATCTGTCAATGCTGGAAGAGAGCTGGTGAGAAAAGGGGCTCGGAGACTGTAAAAGCGATTAAACTGGAACTGAATGGAGGTAGGTAAATCACTACTATCAAAGTGTTACAGGCACATAAAGGCACACAGGTGAAGAGGCTAATAAAACCGCTCCCCTAGCAGCGAATACAGCCGAAATATACGGTTTTCAATAAAGGCTTAAAAAAAATAAAAGAGACTCGGGAGAGGGGCTGCGAGCAGCTCCCCTCCTCCTACCTCTATCCACCTCCCGAAAGGCATCATAAATCGCAATTTCCTTCCACCCCCCCAAAAAAATACCCCAATATTAAAATCCTTTCACCCAGAAAGATTGCGGGTTCAAGTCCCTGGAAAGTTTATGCAAAGTTTAACTACAGATTATTTGTGGTTTTCCCTTTCCCTGTGCAGATTCCCCCCCTCCTTTTTCAAACGGGAAAAGTCTGCAAGGAGGAGGGAGGACGGGCAGGGGAGGGAAGGCAGGAATGAAAGGCAGCCCCGACCCCGCTGCGAGGGGTGCCGGGGCAGACACGCAGGCTCCGGCTCCCTACCTGGAGGGTCCATCTCAATGTAAAAGATCAGCTCAGTGGAATAGGGCATCATCATTTCCCTCCAGTCCGGGTCATCGCGGTCCATATCCCACACCGTGTTGTACATCGCGACAGCCGAGTTCCGGCAGGTTTAGAAATAAGAGGTTGGCTCTATCGGCTTTTAATGGAGAGAGAGGGGAAAAAAAGGGAGGAAAAAAACCCGAAAAGAATCCACTCCGCTCTAAAGTAATACTTTTAGGGGGGAAAAAATTAAAAAATCGCAAAATTAATTAAAAAACC
>NW_009922708.1:161902-162149 GCF_000696875.1 Nestor notabilis
GTTATATATATATATATACATATGTATGTAGAGAGAGTGCTTCTTTTTGTTTAAAAAGACACCTTTCCACAGCAAAGCTACTTTCCCGAAATCTCTCTAAAAAACGCCATTTTCAGGGTCTTTTTAAAAATACTGGACTGAAAGGAAAACAAAATCCCCTCACAAAAGCCAGGAGGGTGGGAGATGTGAAGAAGCGGGTAAAAAGGTGCGATTTCGGTCTCTGGATAAATTCAGTCCGCCGGCTGAA
>NW_009922709.1:0-13680 GCF_000696875.1 Nestor notabilis
AGGTGGTCGCTGTTAGCTCTCGTAATGAAGTATAACTTCCAGAAGCTTCTAACTTCGCGGGGGATGCGGTGCTGCTTCTTGGAGCCGTCGCCCGAGGAGTATTTACCCCCTTCTCTCCATTACAGCCCGGTTGTTGCCTGCGGCGCTGTGAGGGGAGCCGGGGGAGGCTGCCCGGCCCGCTTACCCCCCGGGCTTGTGTCTCTGCAGGGAAATCGCCCTATTTCCTTGGGGCTTCTCCCCTCATGGCTGTACGCGTGTCGGCAGTTCCGCTGCCCCGGCAGCCGCAGGGTTCGGTGCTACCGGGAGTGCTGGTATGCTGCTGGGAGGAGTAGCTCCGGGGCTCACTTGTGCTGCTTCTCTCACAGGCCCTTCCAAGAGTGTGGAGACCATCGCCCTTCTCCGTAGTTTGATGTGGAAAACTATTAGGATAGAAGCAGGTTGACCCGTGCTGGCAGGCAGCTTCCGTGCTGTGGGAGAGGTGGATGCTGAGGCTGACTATAATAGCAGTAATTATATAGATAGTGATAATAGGTGGGCTGTAATAGTGGTGATAATATACTGGCTCTTAGTTGAGAGGTTGTCTCTTCATTTGCGTTGGTTAGCAGTCAGCAGTGCTGTGGTATTGGTTTTCTTCCCATTGTTTTCTGTCCTATCTCTTTAATTTGCAGGTGCATGACTTCCGAAACAGGTCCCTCACGTTAATCAGTTTGAAACACAAGGCACCCCAGGCATTCCCTGTCTCCTGAATTTGTCCAGCACAAAAATTATTGGTCAGCTAGATTGTAAGCTCTTTGAGGCAGAAACTGTATGTAGCTGTGGTCTGTACCTATCCTGATGGAGAAATCTGGCTCGGGCCTTCCTTGAGTCAAGTAAGTATGTGTTAGGAGTTCCCCAGCCTGTGCAGGTTTTGGGTTGTCGACAGTACATGTGTGTTGGTTACTCAGGTTGACAATTGTCTCTGTGCACAAGCGGCTCTCAACTATCAGTGTCTGCACAGTTGACACGGAAGAAAAGGGACAGTTTCCAACTGCCTTAAATAAATGTATATAAAAAGAGTGTTTCTTCTATGCAGTGTTATTGTTTTATTTTGCATTTGTTCAAAGGCTGACAGTAAAGAGTAAATTTATTTTTCTTTCTCTCTGAATGCTTGTTAGTTCAAATAGTGTGGGGTAACAAAAAACATGTATGAGACAGCTGTTGGTAAACAGTGCTATGGCTCTGGGTGAGTTGTTGACTTACACTGCAAAACAAAAACCTCAGAGTGCTGGCTGAACAGTATATCCAGCTTGAGGCCAAAGCTGAAAAGATTTCCTGCAGCTTCTGTTTTATTACATGCAGAGTAAACAGCTGATTTTTCTTGCTAAGCCCATTACTTCCACTGAATTCCTCTTTTGCCCCACTACAGTGGGGAAGGCTTGTGGCTATTTTAGATGGGCTTGTTCAAAATACAGCAAGATGTGAGTGGAGTCATGTTCTGATTGCAAGATTCTGATTGTGTTCGTGTGGGGAGGAGAGTATTTTTTTTCTCCTTTTTCACCAATCATCAGGTATAAACACCTCGAGGAGTTTTCCAGTATAAAAGGTTTCACAGCTTTCCCTCTGACAGGGTGTTTTCTTTCAGTGTATGTTTCTTTCCAAATGTGACACCTTTTGCTGTAGCAGTTGCCTCAGCTTCCTTTATGTAAGATCATTGCAGTTTCATGATTTAAAGTCTTAAGCTGGGGTGGGGGAATGATCACATTTTTAATTAACAAGTGGTATGAGTGTGTGGTGTTTTATCCCTTAAAAGGGGGAGGAAAGGAGAAGTGAGGGGGAGCAAGGGGTGTCCATGTGGTGTGGGAGATGGGAATCCTTTTTATGGACCTGCTCACAAGTAGTTCAGTATGGGTTGAAAACAAATCCAAGTTGAAGCTGTTGATCACTGCAGGGAATACATAAGAACCAAGCTATTTGAAAAGTCATCTCTCCTATTCATCCTCTAGTTGTTGTTAAGTCTTGGGAAAGACATTTGACTTTGTGTATTTTAGCAGTATGAGTTTAGAGCCTTTTTCATTGATGCTGGTTAGCAGGTTGCTGAGAAAGCAGGGCTGTCAGAGTAAACCAAGTTAATGCTGCTGTGCATATGGTGGCCTGCTTATTTAGGGGAGGGAAGAAGCAGGTGAAGAGAAGTAAGTGGTGCCGTCAGGGGAGTTCTGCTGTGGAAGTGATCCTTTCAGGTTCCTTCATGAATGTCTGATTGTTGCTGAGGAAACTGAAGCTTGATGTCTCTCATTTTTAAGTCGATCAAATAATGTAAGTATCCTGTTAAAAAGGTGAAGTAAAGCAGCATGGCAAAGTCATGCTTTAAAGCTTGAGGGGTTGAAACTGGATTGGATTTGTGATAGTCTACATGTGCCTTGCTTCTGTTCCCAACTCTTTCAAGCAATGGCAGTGCTGAAAGATGGTATCTCTGGGCCCTTTTGGGCTATGCAAAATATAAAACTGGTTAAAGCCCTTATTTCCTGCACTGTAGGCCAGGAATGAGAGGCAATCAGCTTGAAAGTGGACCATCCCAATGTGTAGGAATAAATGATATGTTTTGAATACACCAAGAGCATTTGCTTACCTTCAAGGGCAGATCCTCTTGATGGCAAGGAAATACACCTTTTCAGGCTGCATTAAGAGCCTGGGTAACAGGTGTGTCAGGTGGGGAGGACAGTTTCATTCATTAGGGAAAGTGGAGAATTGTGGGGAGATGACCAGCTTCTCTTGTGTCCATCACAGTGTCAGCCACCAATTACTGTCCTACAATACAGTCTGTTTCCAGTATATTTCTCTTGTGGGTAAACACTGGATGTCTCTGGGCTTGGGGAGCACTGGAGAATGTGCCACTGCTAGCAGAACCTCTTCATGCCTTATCTTCAACTGGTGAACAAATTGGGGCATTAGGGTAGTCCCTGACAGCCAGCTGGTGTGGTTGCTGCTGCAGTGACTGTAGCACTGCTCCTGTCACTGCTCTAACTTAAATCCAAAATCAAAGGGATGAAAAGCATTGAGAGTCAGGTGATATTGAAGCTCTTGTTTGGGAGAGCAAGGTCAAGATGTGATTTCACTGAGGTAGCTGCTCCCCTTTTTTATTGAAGTGATTCCCCAAAGTAGAATGAGAGCTTGTGGTGCTTTGGCATGTTACATTTAAGTTATGTATTCTGGGCTAAGACAGGTGTCATAAATGTGACATTTTGCTTCGAGAAACTTACAGCTATATTTAAGAGAATGAACATGAACTTACTGCTTCTAGTTCTGTTTTTCTGACTGCCTGTGATACTTGATGTTGGGAGGTGAATCCTAGAGATCAGATAAAAGCATGAAGATGAAGCGTCTGAAGTTATGGAAAGCCTAAGTGAATACTTCTCTTGCTTGCGTTTAGAGACAACTCTGTTCCTGAAGGATGTCATGGGTTGTCCTGTCAAAACTTGATGTATATGTAACTTTTTTTTAGGTGTCTCTGATCCTGTTTAGCAGGGCACTTGAAATGAAAAGTACCTGGGAAAAGAACAACTTAAAAAAAGAAGAGACAAAAGGCATTGCTTCTATGGAGTATATAGTAAAATTGTTACAGGAAGCAGAAGGAGGGTGAATATAAGACACGGAGTAACAGGGAGCATGGACTGTATAATCTGTAGATAATTCTGACTTGAATATCTGCCTATGGTTGGTCACATCTGGTTTTCTTCGATGGTGAACTACCTTACAAACTTACTGGTGGTTTTCTTTTCCCAGTGTTGCAGGTGAATTTCAGAGGGATGGGAAGAAGTTATGTGTGTTTAAAGTTCTGGGCGAGGTACACATTTACGTTGGTGAGGGCAGTAGTAGAGCTCTTAAGCAGTTTCTTCAACATCAGTGTTGCTGCTGGCTGAACCTGTTGGAAGTCACCGAAGTGCCTACGGTCTAGTGCAATTCTAGGGCTTCCTTTCGATCTGAAAAGAAAATCATCTTTGAGGGAGGTGATGAAAATCATCACCCTTGCAGGTTCTCAAAAGTAAGAGACAGCCATAACCAAAAGCTATTGCTGCCAGAATTAATTTTTACTTTTAAGTTGTATTGCTCACATTCATAATGGACAAGTGTTTTCTCCATCTAATGGTTCTTTAGTTGCTGAGTGAAGTAATTCTGTTTGGAATCTTGTATAGGGCCTGTTGTGATCTTTCTCACACTTAGTTTGGAAGCAAATGAGATCTCCATGAAGCCTGAAATAAAAGGGGTGTTTCTTGCTGGCAGGCCTTCTGGCTGTCAAGATTAAGGCATACAGGCTAAGGTATAAAATTGTAGAGCTTGATAGTACCAGAAGATGCAGTGTTTGCTCTGTAGAGTAAATACTTTTTCTGAAAAGTTTCTCCTTTAAAACATTACAACAATAAATGCATAGAACAACAAGCAGCACTGATCTAAAAGAGCTCTGATCTCGGTTCAGAACTCGTTTGTAAGGAAGGAAATACTTAGCTACCTAGCCATCAACAAAACCAGTTTAAAACTGGTGTGATAAATACATCATATTCCGATCTCGCAGCTAATTCAGAAGTGTTTGATGTCTTGCAGACAATTTGTTTTGCAATTCATAATGAAATAAGGAAACTGAAATAAGTTCTGGATTGAAGAACTTACTCTTCCCACTGCAACTGCCTGAATCAGTGAATACTCAGTTACTAATATTTAACTGATATTTCTGAGATGTTGTTATTGGTAATTAGTTGCTTTCAGATTTGTTTGCTGTGATCAGGGCATACTTTGGTTCTGCATCATTCTGTGTCATACTCCTCTCTGAAACAGAGTCTGCTAGGAGTTTCTGTAATGGCTGTTTTTACCACGTATTGTCTTGGCCCCAAAATCAGCATTTGCTAATGTTTGAGTTAGTCTGTGCTATGACACTTTGCCTTCATGTAACTTCCTTCTTTCCAAACAAATGCAATTCAGCACAGTCAGGTTTTGAATATAAGCTGTTCTGGACAAGGCATAACCTTCCTTGTGGAGACAGTAGTTTAAACTAGAATTGACAGCAACTTATGCAGCCTATTTCAGGGTAACTTTCCAGCCTTTGCGCTGCTGCATGGCATCCTTGTGATAATTACACTGATTAACCTGATAGGAGTGAGGAGTCTTCCCTCTGGGCCAGGTCGGTACATGATCAAACGAAGCGTGGTTGGTGTGTTGTTTGAAAAGCAGTCTTTCTGTGCTAACATTGATGTAGTAGGTAAAATTCAGATGGAAAATAAATGGTCGATCAAGACTAAATTCAATACAATGATTAGTTCAAAATCCAGAACTGTCTGAACTGCCACTAAGCATACTGTACTGGCTTTTTGCTATAGAAATTATGTTATGTGCTCCGTATAAAGCGTGAATGGAAGAAGTGTAAAGCAGACTGTTTACTGGCTTGCTGAATGGGGAATAGGTTGTGGTGTCATTAGTGTTGTTGAAAGGTTATTTATGCCAAGTAAACCCTAATGAGGATTACTCATAGTACAAAGTTGTTTTCTTAGTGTATAAATAGGATTTTGACTCTTCTGCTGAGAACAATAGAACTCGATTTGGAATTTGCAACATTAAAACTTGCTCAGTTTGCCTCTCTCCTCCAGTATTGTTGTCAAGACAAAATTAGGTGGTGTTAAAACTGTAGCCTCCCTGGTGTGTTTGTCCAAATGCAGAGTAAAGCAAGTAATCTTACCAAGTTTTCTAGTTCTTTCTTAGAGTGTACTTTGAACAAAGGGCTGTAATTTTATGCTACTGTCATGCTCAGCATTTCTATTTCTGTACTTTCCTTCAGTGTTCTAGGGGATTTATAACTGCAACTCCAATTCCCTTTAGGCTGAAACCTGGCATAGAAGCTCTCGTTAGGAGCGAACCTTGTTTTGCAAAATTAAAAGCGAAGCATCCATCAAGAGCCTTCCTTAAACCTCAGGACATGGGGATAAAAATGTTTATGGTTGCAGATCAATATTTTTCCCTCTGCAGGAAAAATCCAGCTGGCTTTGGAAACCTGTAACATGTGGGTGTGCAATCAATAGTGATGGCAGTTTCAGTGGAACACTATTACAGTTAGAAAATATGAAATGAAGGTCTAAATTCCCTAATACACTAAAAATTCATTGCTTAAGTAAAAGTTGCAGCTGCAACCTGCCTACCAAAGGTACAGTGGTAGTTTAAAAGTTGTTCCTACTGTTTGAGCATGGCTGGCTGAGCAGTAGTGTGTAAGGAGGTGGTTGGGTTGTTCTGTGCTTCAGCTGGAGTTAAGTACCTGTAAACCCTCAGCTCCCTGGAATAGAGAGTAATTGTGTTGAACTATCTACCCAGTCTCTGCTTGTTTAAAATCTTTTTTATGATTTAAAAAAACCAATGAAAGCAACAACAAAAAACCCCTCAAAACAACATCAAAAAACCCCCAGCAACCCTCCCAAAGACAACCCACGAAACTTCCCCAAACAACCAAAAAACCCCCCACTGAACCCCAACCCACTTGTTTTCTGTAGGAATAGAGGCTTTATGTGATTGTGTGGAAGCCAAAAAGACATTCTGAGCCACAAACCACTTTCAGATAGAGAATATGGAATAATTTAATTTGAGTAAACACGAAAAAACAAAGATAAGTGCTGCGGAACTTCGTAACAGTGATTGGATAGAGGAGAGATACCAAATTAACATTTATTAATGGTGTCATTGTAGGAAAGTCTGATTAAGGTCAGCTTCATTATTGCTGGGTCTGGCAAGCCTTTTGGCATCTGCACATGTTCAGCCCAGTAGTAAGATCATAGGACCATGGAATGGTTTGGTTTGGAAAAGACCTTAAAGATCATCTAGTTCCAATCCCCTGCCACAGGCAGGAAGATGGATCATTGCTCAACCGTTTAGGGGAAGTGAATCTGGGATGAGAAGAGGTTGAGATTGTGGTTTTTAGGAAGGAGCAAAGTGTGTAAATATACAGGAAACTATGGGCTTAGTGGGCATGCAGTAAATATTCTTTAAACATAATGCAAAAATATGTAGTGTTTTCATGAAGATAGCTTAAAAATTGTAGTTTCCCAAAGCACTTAACAAACTGCCCTATCCTTGGGAATTACTTGTTTCTTCCCCAAGACCTGCTGAGTCTTGTAATCCTTTAGGGGTGCATCTATCCTTTGCAGTTATCAGTTGAGATATATTTGATAATATATAAAAAAGGTGTTGGACCTGTGCTGGGAAAGCTTTCAAGTGAAATCAGAGATGTGGAGGGGCAAAACCTGTGCTGCCACTAATTCTCTGCTAAATTGCCTTCTTGGAATTGTGCCTACCTAGAATACCAGGTCTGAACCTCAGTGTTAGGCAGGATAGAGGATGTGTGATTTAGGCTGGCAGTTGAAGATTTTGCATAGAATGAACTAGATCTGACCTTGTGGGCTCTTTAAGGAGAGACTTTGAGGAATGAGGCAGTTTTGAACAGTGAAAGAAGTGAGATTCTAGGCACAAGTCCAGAATGGAAATGAATGTGAAGATAAATGTCAGAAAGGGAAAACTGGAGTAAAGTGTTCAGGAGTAAGAATGAAAATACAGAGATTTAGGTCAGGAAATAAATACTGTTTTCACTTGAAAACGCACAGGGAAAGTAGTAGCTAAAGCTGCAGGCTTTAGAATAATTTCTAAAGGGTAGTTCCAGAACTTCAACACTGAACTGCTGCTGAAGTCATGACTCCGAGCTTAACATTCCTCCAGATTCTGTTCTGCAAGGGGGAAATGATTACTAATAAAATTCGGTATAATGGAGAGGAGTATTCATTTGGTGGGTTTTCTTTTGGGTTTGCTTGTGTGGGAAATATATATATATATATATATGTGTTTTTTTTTAAGAATACTGTGTATTTAGGGATTGAGTAGAAGGAAAAGATGGTAAGATACATGCTTCTCCTTGGTTGCAAACAGCAATAAAGTGTCTTTCTACTAGTAGTCATCAACTGAAGGAATCTTGAAGTTATTTGCCCCAACCTCATTCAATTCCAGTAATAATTTTTCACAGGATGGATTCTTCCTTTATGTTTGATTCCCCTTCCCCCTGCCTTGTTAGCCTTTGTTTGGGGGGGTTATTTTTTGCTATTCATTAGCCTAATGTATTAGCTCAGTGAATAGTCAGTTGACAGATTCTATTTTGGTTTAAGATTATATACGATAATTAATGTAATGCTAAATACAAAAATAGAGTTGAAAAGGCCTGAAAGTGGTCCTGATGGTAGGGTTGGTTTTGGGTTGTTTCGAGTTGGTCTGCAAGGACTTGTCAGAAAGCTATGCTGTTTGCAGTGTTGACTTACCTGTTGGGGTGTTTGCAGTGACAGTCTCATGTCGCTGTTGACTTAAGTGCAGAATGGCTTGATAAGGGTTGTCTGGTGCTGGGATTGCCGTGAATGATGTGTGGGGTTTGTGTATACTCTGCTGAGACCGAGATAGTATAGGCTGCTTTAATGACCATGCTGAAATAATTTGTTTATACAAATGTGGTGACAAATGCAGCTCCTAGTTTCAGTGTCATAAGTGTAACTCAGTATCTCGTGGAAAATAGTGATCCTCAGTGGGTAGGAATCTTCTTTGTCATGCATGGATTTATTGCAACACTTGTAAAATATACAGTCTTTTTAAATATAGTGAAAATATGAGCATATCACTAAAGTTCTGGTCAGAATAATTCTCAAAGGCACTGTATCCCATGGAAAAGCATGAAGGATAGTCTGAAACGCTTGTAGGGGATTTGTCAATGCTTTAGTTCAGTACTGGCAATCCTCTATCCGTAACTCCATAGCCTTCCATGAAACACAGTGTAAAGCAGCAAACAAATACTAATTTACCGGGTCACAGCAGCCCATAATAACTTGAGTTAAACTGCACTGTGAGGTCAGTAGTCATACAGTATGGTCATAACACAAGATAATATGTTCCTCAGGCAATTCAGATCTTGTTTTAAAATATAACATAAAAATTGTCACTAAATCTTAGTAGTGCTCATAGTCAGAAACTCATTGATTGCTGAAAGGAATTATATGATGTACTTGCTTGTGAGAGCAGGGACCATCTCTGGAGAGCCAAGAGGTTTTTCTTAGTTGTATGTTCCTAGGCTCTGTGCCATAACCTGGCTATTCCTGTAATAAGACCTGTTTAAATCTGTGCTTCATGAATGTCTCTAGTGAGGAATGGAATCACAATCTCAATTAAAAAGGCTATACAAACCCTAAATAATTGAAAGAATATTACACAGTTAATAATCTACTGATGTTTCTGAACTGTTGGAACATCTTCCTGCATCCTAAATGCTTCTAGAGGGAGCATCAAAGCAAAAGCAACATCTGTGTGCATTACTTGTGCCATGGCTGCAGCTCAAGAGGGTTATTATAGAACTGCTGGACACTGCATGGCTGCTTATCTGCAAGCCAATGACTTATACTGTTGTGTGCATCCCATTCCTCTATTTTTCTGTCAAGGATCCTTAAGAATGAAAAAAACAAGTATAACTGGTACCTCATTCTGTTGACACCAACAACTTTAACTATAGTTTAGTTATAAATAATCTTAAAAGACAATTTCCTGAATCTAGTCTTGGTAAGACAAAGATGGGATTTTTTTCCCTGAAAATTCCAAGTGATGGCAAGTCTGTTGCTGCCCATAGTAAATGGGGATTTGAATTTATTATTGTAATGGTTGTGTGTGTTAGAAATAGTAATTTAGAATTTATGCTTCCCCATTCAGTTACTGGTTTTTAGTCTACTCAGACCCCCGTAACTTTGCTTCCTAGCTTGAAGATTCCTTTGGTTTTTTTCTTCCCCCATTCCTAAGTATTTCAACTGCAAACAAATCTCCCAGCAGCTTGCTTTTTCATCAGCTGAAGTGAGCTCCTTGTGTCCTTATTGTCTGGCATATTATCTAATCCTGTACTTATTCCTGTGGTTCCTTTCTGAACTTTCTCCATTTTACCTCCTCTTGCTGTTCTGTTCTGTTCTGCAGGGACCTAGCTTAGAAACACAGATGGTGGAAGATGAAACTGAGACAAGTGACGAGTTGCCTCCTCATCTCCGGGAAGAGCCTCCTGAAGGTACAGTACTTGCAGTCAATATACTCTTTGCATTAAATTGCGAGAAATGTTCTGGCCGAGGAAGTCTTATTTACCTATCTGACGTGAGAGCCTACATCTGCCTACTTTATGGGAGGGATAAAGCTTTGTCAGTGCTGGCAGCTGAGCCAGCCTCCCAGCCAGAGGCCTAACTGAGCCCTGAGTCTACTTTTGTATTCAAAGAAAGCTGCACCCACTGAGGTGGGGACATTGTTCTGCGTTCTCTTTAACAATATGGTTTCTGATTAAAATTGTCCTGCTTGATCATCCTGTCTGTAGGCTTAGGAATAAAATGCCTCCTCTGCTGTTTTTTTTTGTGATGTTTTGAGCCTTCATTAGGGAAGACTTCCTAAGTAGTCATCCATTCTCTCCTTACCTCACTCTGCAGCATCCTGCTATTGAAATTGTCCCCAGCAGAGACTTGTCAAAGTTAGGTGTTCTAGTGATTTTGTTTCTTTCCGCTATCTCTCTTGGAAGCCAGTTTAGCCATCTCTATAGAGGAGGTAGTGAGATGCTGTCAGTCAGCAGGAGGCTCAAAAATGGCAATTTTAATTAAAAAACCTTGTTTGCAATGACACGCCCTGGATTTAGACAGGGAACGGAATTTTCCCACTCTGTAAATGTTGCAGGCATTGTATATGTGCAACAAAACGGGCATTGCTTCCTTTTGAATAGAAGCTGCTAACATTGCTGCAAGTGATGATACGTTTTAAGCTTTGTCTCCAGTTCAGTGACTTTTAAAACACAATCACTCACGATCATCATGGATGGCTTAAACAACCCAGAGAGTGCTGAGTTTCTTATTGGCCACTTACTGTTAAAATACCATGACATGTCTCTGGGAAACCTTAATGTGCTTTATATTTTCTCTTTAAGAGAGTAAGATGCTGATGCGGCATTTATACTGTCAGCTGTTCTTAAAGGGAATATGAACCAAGTAGATGGTTTTAGGAATTTGCTGCTCCATCCCTCCTTGTTGAAGTTTTCTCATTAAGTTGCAATTTCTTGTTGTGCCATTTCATATACTCTGTGTTGGCAATTACCGTATATAGAGGTAAGTAAAAGGCAGGTCAATTTTTGCAACTCCTATAAAGCCAGAGGAAGTAAATGTGGAAGATGTGATTTATGTATATATATATAGAGAGAAGGTATAATCTTGATTGTTTAATTATTCTTTTGTTGCCCTCTTTGTAAGTAATGCCAAGTCAGCATGTAATGACAGTGCGTTGTTGAAGAGTTCTGGTCACTAGCCTGAGCTGATGATTAGATGAGCCTAGAGACCATATCCTGGAATGTAAAACACAGGAGATCATCCTGTCTCAGTTTATCAGGAATAGTCTTGGATTTTGAACTATGGGTTTTAATTGTGTAATCAGAAGGTTTTATTTTAATGTGGCTGAGTATTTTTGCAGACTGTTTTTTGTGATTGATGATGTTTGTTTCTGCCTGCAACCCTGCTGCTTGGGATGCTGATGGAAAATAGGAGTATTAATATTCCATTTCTGTGGCTTGCTGGGTGGTCTGGAACAAGTGTGTGCTCTGGCTATGCCCACTTTGCTGGCATGAGGAGAAAGAACTCTTAACAGTTGAGCTGGTTTCATTAAGCAGTAGTACAGCAGGTGCTGTGAGGTCTTTTAAAGACTGAGCTCTGTGTGTGCTATTAAAATGTGCAAGTGATGTCAAGAGTAGCAAAATAGGAGGAATGTTGGGAGCACAACTGAAACTAGAGACTGCTTGGTGGAGGGGGGAAAATTGCTCCTGAAAGAGAGCCGTCAGGGTTATGTTGAACTTCTAGATGGCCTTATGTATTAGTGGAACTGAGTAGCAGGGGTCTTCCTTAGAAGCTGCTGTCTACCAACACAGACCGGCCAGAAGACCATGTAGTTACAGGAGTGATTACAAGTACTCCACGAAGAGAGATCTCTCAAGTTCTACCATGCCATGCAGTACTGTTGTCTTCTTGCTCTTCTTCTGATTTCTGGTTTCTTCTGATAGCACTTTCACAGTTAAATCAAGTGCTTTGCAATAAATAAAACGTGTTGTCATGACTACTGCACTTCTGGATCTATGAACTGAAGGCTATGTCTGTTTGCCTTCTGGTAACGCGTGCATAAGGGATAGAAAGCTCTCCAGAGTCTGTGTCTTCCTAGTACCATCTATTATTTCACCAGATTGCATCACAGTAGCTTCTTTTTCTAGCTTGCATTGCATATTTACTCTCCTCCTTTCAGAAGGGAATTGGAAGCACTGTGCTATATAAATATGCAGTAAAAGGAAAGGTAAAGCTTCAGGGATTGTCCTAACAGCATTGCAGTATGGCCTTCTACAAATAAAGGGACAGTTTTACAAGTCCATCATGTACATAACTAAATTGAGTAGGCTTGTGTGTGAGTAACAAGTGATGGAAAACAGCAGATGTTGGTTTCGGGTGTAGTGTGGCAACCTGTCAGTATTTGAGATGAGTTTTGTGGTGTGGGAAAAATGGGGGAGATTAGAGAAGACTTTCCCAGTCCCCAAAGTTTTATTGTAACATTAAGGAAGCTTTAGGGTAAAATACATCTGCTGTAGTGTGCTGATGCAATGTGCTGTCCAGTGGAGTTCCTGTAGTGGGCTCTGACAGGTTGTTTGGGCTCAAGGGTCCCATCTTTCCTTGGACATTAACAGACCTGCAAACACAAAGGTCTGGGGGAAAACCCTCCTTAATGTGACGTGGTTTAAAAAGGAGATGAACCAGGAAACCCCTGAAAGACAACCAAGAAACTATCCAACAGAAGCTAGTTCTGTGTGTAATCTGAGGCCATTTATTTGATCTGCTGTCAAATTTAACTCTTCTGTTTAAGTAAGTCAACAGAGTAAATGAGTAAAAAGTGCAGCTGGTAACAGATCCTGTAGGTGGTATTAAATATCAAACCTGGCTTTTTATTCTGTGAGGAAGATGCATTATTACCAATGGTATGGTTATAGAATCAGAGAATGGTTTGGGTTGGTAGGGACCTTAAAGCTCATCCAGTCCCAACAAAGACAGGGACCCCTTCTGCTAGACCAGGTTGCTCCAAGCCCTCCCCACCTTGGCCTTGAACCCTGCCAGGGAGGGGGCAGCCACAGCTTCTCTGGGCACTCTGTGCCAGTGTTGTAAAAAATCTTTTCCTTATCTCTCTCTAAATGTATCCTCTTTTAGTTTAAAACCATTCCCCTTGTTCTATTGCTACAGGCCCTGTTGAAAAGTATGTCCCCATCTTATACACCATCTTTAAGTATTGAAAGGCCACAATAAGGTCTCCTCGGAGCCTTCTCTTCTCCAGGCTGAACTAGTTTAGCTCTCTCAGCCTGTCTCCATAGCAGAGGTGCTCCAGCCCTCAGAGCATCTTTGTGGCCTTCTCTGGACTCATTCCAATAGCTCCACATCCCTCTTGTGTTGGGGGGCCCCCGAGCTGGATGCAGGTCTGCAACGGGGGGTCTCAAAAGAGCAGAGGGGGAGAATCTCCTCCCTTGACCTGCTGGTCATGCTTCATTTGATGCAGCCCAGCATATGGTTTGCTTTCAAGGCTGCAAGCACACACTGCTGGGTCCTGTTGAGCTTCTTG
>NW_009922709.1:13711-13969 GCF_000696875.1 Nestor notabilis
TTTTTTTTTGGGGTTCCTCTCAATCTCCCCACCACCCCAGCCTGTCTTGATACCAGGCCCGACCCATACGCAGGACCTTCCAGATAAAGTAAACACGGCATAAAGAAGCAGAGTGACGGGTCTGCAGGCATATATGTGAACGCTGTGGCAGGCGCAGGGCCTCCTGTACTGTGCCCCGTCCTGCACTGGAGCGGAAGAAACGGGACCTGGTGGGTTTGGCTGCAGGGGCCCCGCGGTTCGCGGCGGGACGGAGCGGGC
>NW_009922710.1:0-37640 GCF_000696875.1 Nestor notabilis
GAGGGGTGTCGTGGGGTGTATCCTGCAGCGTGGCCCACCTCTGCAGGCAGCTCCTGGTGAGCGTGGCGAATACGGAGGACGCGGGCTTCAGGGTGTGTTTCGAATAGCCCCTGCCTGCCTCCTGCTTCCCAGCAGTCTCCTCTTGCTCCGAGGTGCTCAAAGGAGCTCTTAAAAAACTCTCTTTAAAAAGTAAGAGAAACAGAAAACTGTCTACTGTTCAAGGCCCAGGTCATTTCCCCCACCATACTCTGTGCTAGCATGCTCTGGTTCCATGCTGCAGGCAGGCAGGGTAAGCCAGCATGCCGTAGCGCGAGCATGCAGGAAGCTCAGCTACAGGATCACTGCTGAAATCACAAGTTTCTGAATTTCACATTTAGTGCTCTGTTAGCTGAAGTTCCCAGACACAGCAACTAAGAAATCTGTCTCGATGAGCTGGAAGTTCCAACCATCGGAATATGCAGTTAGTTGGTGATAAATTTTACACCTTCCCCCATGTGACAGTGAGCATTCCTCTTGTATGGGGCAGCTACTGTGATTCCTGAGTTTGGTTTCCTTTCTTCCATCAGCCCTTCAAAGAGGCTTCCATGCTTGGTGTAGTGTCAGTACTTTGCCTCTCTGCGGTTCTACTTGGATGTGTTTTTGTTAAGCAGGGAAGTGAATGATTGTCCAGTTTTACAAATGTCAATGAGTGTTCTGCATTCCAGGAATAATCCTTGTATGTACTGTACACAAATGTAACCTGCTTCTGGCCAGAGGCTTGGAACTTGTTTTGGGGCATTTGTTTCAGGAATGTGGTTGAGAAGGGCTGGTAAAATAGTTGTTTCGAGGTGTGTTTTGTAACCTTCCTAAAAGTCAATACAGGCTGAAATCAGGAATGCTTTCCTGGCATCTTGGCCTTGTTACAGAGAATGAAGACAAGTGACAAATCTAATAGGCCTAATACTGGCTTATAAAAATTCTTGTGTGTTCTTGGTTCATGATTCAGAAATGACAAAAATTACTAAATGGGGCCTTATTTACACATGTGCTGAGCTGTTGCAGAACCATTACCACTCAGCACTGGTAAGAGAGAACATTCAAACCCATACTGATGTATGACCTGTTTGTTGTACACATAGAAATACACCTTGAACACACGTGGCCCTGAGAGCTTTGCTTCTGAGTCACCCTCCAGTGGAGATATCAAGAAAACAAGCTGGGTTGGACATTCCCCTGAAACTCCTCAAGGCATGTATTGATCCCACACTGACACCTATGATGTGGCGTAGCACTTGCCCATCATGTGGGGGGCCATGTGCTTGTATGAGTTGAAACCCTGCTCTGACATACAGGAAAGAAGTGTCTCTTGAACCTACTGCCTTCAGTCTATGAAAACCAGCTTCTGATCAGCTCAAGTCATGAGATGACTGCTCCCTGCAGTAGTGAGCTTGGGTTTACACGCTGATTGTTGAACTTTCAGTGTGTTTTAAATACTTGTAGGCCTTGCCTTTTACAACTCAGCTTTAAAACTGCTGCAGCTGTGAGGTTGGTCTGTGTGTTTGCTGTAGTGCTTTCTGTGTGCTGTGCTTACACATGCTATCTTTTACCCTGTGAAAAGTAATTGGTACTAGGAAATGTGGCTGTTAATCTGCAAGAGGGACGTGGAGGAAGATACATGGGCTAGGGCTTGCTGTGCTTGTCAGTGGGACTGTACCTTTGTAATACCTGATCAGTTTACTCTGGGAACAACAACTGGTAGCTAAAGATAGGACACACAGGTTTTAAACCTTCCCTAAATCTTTCATTCCAGCTTAATTTAGGGGAAATAAACATGAGCAGGGATACTATCTAGCTTCAGGGCATGGGCTTGCCTGTTATTCTTGTGACAGCAGCTGGTAGGTTTGTGGTGGTGCGGAGGTTGGATTCATGGGCTGCTGGGAAGCCTGGCTGCGGGCATGCAAGGGAGCCTGCAGCAGGGAAGGAGACGCAGGGGGTGAGGTGGGACCTCAGCTGGCCTTGGACTGTGGAATCAAAAGCTGGGCTGGTGGGTTTCCAGCCTTGGTGTAACACCAATCCTGCAGGTGGGCTATTGGTAAGAGGGGCCGGTACCCTTTGCCAGTAGGAAGTCACTGGCATGTGGTGGCATCTCACTCTCTTGTAAAGCTGACTCAAGTGATGTTCAGGTGCCTGAAGCCTTAACTGAAGCTGCTGCATGTCAGAGCACTTTTACCTCACCATGCTTAAGGGTATAGTAGCTTTCAGGGCAGTGCTGGAAACCGTGCAACTAAAGCATTTGGGGCTATCAGCTAAAATTAAATCATTTGAAGAATTTTGTGACTTCACTGTTACTGTTCCTGTGGGATGGCGTAACAAAAAAGGATCACGTTACCTTGCAAAGGAATTCAGGTTAAAAAGCTGTAAGGCAGTTCCAGTGAGCAGGTGGGAAAATAAAACGGCCCTGCTGTGGTTTGCCATGTGTAAAAGGAAGCTGGTGTAGCTGACTTCTTTGTAGATTCATTAGTGTAATCAGACATCAAACCTTACTGAGCTAGGGGCAGAAGTTTGTCATTCCTAGTGTTAAAAGCAAGCATGATCTTTGAGGTATGCACCAGTACATAGCTTCTGGTAAAACATGCCACAGAGATGTCCCAGTGGCTTTCTTAGCAGCGAGGGTGTGACTGTACGGTAACTGGTATGCTGTTGACCAAACAGGGTGTAAGGAAGGTGTCTCTAAAGGTTAGCACCAGCTGCTGCTGCTTCTTAAACATCAACATGAACAACAGTGATACAACAAAGTGCCCCACAAGAGATTTCTGCTTTCAGCAGACATGAGGGTTAGAGGTGGTTTCTGGTGGGTGTGCTGTCCTTGGGTTCTTTACATTACTCTCCTTCAAACAATCCTGGAAGAGGATGGGTTTTTTTCACTGCTCCTTGACTTTCATCCCAGAAGCTTCCTGGTTGCACTGAAGATCTGGAGATGCCTGGTAACCTGTCCCACTCTGCACTGTGTTCTTGTTTTCTTCCTACTGCCATGGTGGCGTAAGGAATTGTTTCTAGGTTATTTTGGATGGAGCTGACTGAAATTCTCATTTTACCCCGTTCACTGGCCTCCCACTGAAGGTGAAAGCTAGTGGAATAGGAGCACTGCTTGTTCAAGTTTGGTAAAGCTGTGGAACAGCAGCAAATGTTTTCAGGTTTGAGAGGCAGAAGTGCCTCAGTTGATGCCCTTCATTTCTTGAAGGCTCTTCCTGGTGTAAAGGACTGGAGATGTTTCTTAAGTGAAACCCCAGATTCTGCAGTTGCTCCTTGAAATCCCTTCCTACTCCTTATGGAGGTTTTTCCAATCTGAACGTCCAAAGTAGAGCTTCGTTAAAGAGAATTAGGGAATAGATTTGCCAATGTTCAGGGCTGTTATGTGCCAGTTTATGTACTGTCACATGTGAAAGACCTTGCCTATTTAAAATAGGGCCACCTATTTACTCAGGAAGGCTCAGGTTTGCCAAGCCTGAGGATCTTGCTGAAGAAGAGCTTGGCATGTCATATAGTGAGCATAACCATCTAGCCATGCTCCTCTGGGTCTGTCTTCTGGACTTGATGTGAAGTACTGCCAAGTATTTAATCTCCTCTGCAGTGGTCTGATCCTGAAGCTTTGCATCCCCACTCTGCTCCGTGCATTTGGTCTCCAAACTTCCTGTAGTCAAGATTTAGAAATGCGAATGTCAAGCTAAAATTTCCTGTGTAACTGTCCACTATGTGGATTATTTGCCTACAGCACAGCTCTAATCACTGGAATAAAGCTAAACATAGTTAACTTCAGTGTGGGAGTTCTCCAGAATAGAAGGGCTAGAAGAAGGGAGGGTGATGAAAAGCTGCAGGAATAAAAGGAGCTGTGCTTTCCTGTAGGTGAAAATCAGTAAGCAGGAGAAGAGAGGAGAGTTCTCGGAGATGGAGCCTTTCTCTTCCCTAGATTCTCTTTCATCATCAGCAGCAGTGTGGGTCATGCAGCTGAAGGCTGTGAATTTGATGCCTGCTGTTGCTTTTCCTTACTGATAGCTAGCCAAACAGGCTGTTACATGTGAACTGCTGCCTTCTCATCTTTACATTCCCCAAAATAGCTGATTATTTCCTAAAGCACAGGCAGTTCAGTATGTGCCCAGAGAAGCTGGTGAGAACCATCTTCCATGAGCACACAAGTGTGACAGGAGCACAGTCCTGACGGTCACCTCAGTGCCATCTCTGGAACAGGTGTCTTAGTGTGTAGGCCTTGAGCTGTCGTTACAATTTTAATTCACAGTAAATGAACTGGGTTATCTTAGTGCTCATGTACAGTGAGTGAGACAAGGACAGTGAGTAAGATTGTAGTGACATTTGAATTTTATTTAATTTAGTAATATCAAGAGTCTTCCAAGATGCTTTAACACAGGCTGCCCCTGGAGCTGGAAGAAGCGGATTGGAGCTGAAATCAGTCAGTCCTCTTCAGTTATGAGAAATCAATGGTTTTTCATAGAATCACAGAACCAGCCGGGTTGGAAAAGAGCTTCAAGCTCATCCAGCCCAACTGTCCCCAGCCCTGCCAAGGCCACCACTAACGGCCTCGGCTACACGGGTGTGAACCCTTGCAGGGACGGTGACTCCAGCACTGCCCTGGGCAGCCTGTTCCAGTGCCTGAGCACCCTCTGGGGAAGGAATTGTTCCTCATCTCCATCTAAACCTGCCCTGGGGCAGCTTGAGGCCGTTTCCTCTTTTCCCATCCCTTGTTCCTTGGGAGCAGAGACCAGCCCCTTCCTGGCTCCATCCTCCTGTCAGGCAGTTGTAGAGAGCGATCAGGTCCCTCCTGAGCCTTCTCCCTCAGCCGTTCCTCATCACACTTGTGCTCCAGGCCCTGCACCAGCTCTGGTGCCCTTCTCTGGCCTCAGTCCCGTGAGATTGGACCTTTCCCCATGAGACTGGATGTAGGGTGTATTGATGGTTTTGGAGCCTGCAGGCGCTGCTTCAGAGCCAAGTGTGCTTCCTCCCTTGGGTAAACTGGCTTCCAACTGGGGATGGTGGCTGGAAACAACAGGTAGGATGCTTTGTAACAAGGGCATGGCTGCTAAAGGTGTGGTACACACACACATGTGTAGTGACAGAGGACGTTGGCAGTGCTTTCAGAGCTACTCAAAGCACTATTTTATCTTGCTTCCCCATGAAACATGAAAAAAACCTCTGAAGCTTTTTAAAGCTCAGCAGCTTTTTAATGCGTCTTGGGGAATTCCGAGTCTTGAAAGATCAGAATTGCTTTTGAAGAAATCTAAGTCACATTGTTTAGAAGTATGTAGGTTGAGCTCCATCTTCTGCTCTGTCAAGGTCATCTTGCTCAGAAGAGCAGACCTTTAATTTTGCCTCAAAAACTGATGGCTTATGAAGGCAGTGACACTGCTGTGGACTGGAAACTCATTTGGCAAGGGGATCAGCAATTTCATCTCTCTGTCGGCCATGTATTTTCATATCGAAGCAGTTGTCTTCATCTCCATCCAGTGGAATGGCAGGAATCTCGCTGGTAAATCCCAGAAGATGTGGGTATGGCCGGTGAGGGGTGGCTGCTGTGCTGGTGACCCGGGGTGGGTGCTGGTGGTGCTGCTAATGGGGCACCTTGAGCTGCTGCTGCTGCTAGTGCTGCGCGTGCCGCCGCCACAGTAAAATCCTGTATCAGTGCAGGGACCACGGTCCAGGAGCTGCTCTGGATGAAAACTGCTATTTTGTTGCTTGTTCCAGGCTGTGTCTGTTGTGCAGAAGCCTGTGCAGGCACAGCCGGGCTGAGCAGCAGGTGCGGGAATGAGGCTGGCTTTGGTGGCAACCCGGGAATGCTGCTGTGGGTGCATTTGGGAAGCTGTCCCCAGGCACTTGACCTGGTCAGGCTGTGCCAGCCCAGCTGAGGTGTTCCAGAGCTGGAGGTGTGTAGCTTTGCCCTCTGACCTCTGACTGGATGTTCACCTGCTGGAGCCCAGGTGCAGCCAGCGGTGGGGTATCCTAAAGGTACAATTTGCACTGGTGTCTTCATAGCTAGCACAGTTACAGGAAGATGAGTTTGCAACAAGCCTTGGGGTTTTTTGCAACAAGATTCCTGTCTGAATCTGATTTAAATTCCTCTAGTTTGTGCCAGAAAACGTATTGGAAGACATGGAAGGGCTTGTCCAAAGAACTTTAATGAAGTAACTTGTACCTAAAGCAGTGGTGTGTGCTGGGTGGCTGGGGCTGGCACTGGGCGGCCACATTGGGCTTTTACCTCAGTTACTGGAGAAATCTATGAGTAACTGGGTAATCCATATTCTGTGCTCCTTGAAGGTGGCTGCATGCTGCCAGGGCCAGGCTTGTGCTCTGCTTGGGGTGCTGAGGAGCATCACCACCCCACAGCACGTTCCTGCTTGCCGTACAGAGACCTGCAGCATGCTGGGCTCGGTTGTATCAGACTGGAGGGAACTTCAAGTATCTCTAAAAGGGGTGAAATCATACAGCGGGCATGGGAAAGCCTGGCTGATGCTTCTCCTGTGCGGGGGCTGCTGCCTGAACCTGCTGGCCTTGTGCCCCGTGGCAGGCCCAGTGCTAGCTGAATGAATGGAGGAGGGTGGCAGCAGCTGGGCAGAGTCAGGTGGAGGTGTGTACACCACTGCTGCTGCAGACATGTGTATGAGAGCTATGTAGACCGACCACTTCCTTGGAGAGAAATACTTCTTATGCTGGCTGGTTGCCATTCCTGAGACCTGTTCAGTAAGGTGACGTGCTTGGCTTATGGAAATGAGGACTTAGCTTCAACTGCTCAAATAAAACCCAGAGTTCTTGTTCCCAGAGCCTAAGGTTACTGCTCCCCCCTCCTTTTTAAGCTACATGCATTTATAATTGGCTGAACAAACAACAGACAAAACTGCTCCCAATAGAATAATAACTGCTTTTCACTGCCACTCATGCAGTCAAGTGACATCTGGAAGACTCTCTGGGTAGTCACAGGAGGTTTGGTGTGTAACAGGAAGATGCAGAGAAGCCAAATCCTACAGCTGTCAGTGTTCTCTGACTCTTCATGCTTTTGGATGGGTTCTGCTGGCTTGGCTTGTGCTCTGTTTGTGCTGGTACTCACGACAGCCACAATGTTCTGCAACAGAAGCACCCACCACATTTAAAAAGCAGATGAATTGCTTTCGCAGTCTTACCGAGGTGCTGTGGGGATTAATTAGTTCTGACAAAGTGCTTTCTGGCTGGGATGTCAAGCTGATGTTTCAGGACTAATGGTATTGTTCAGTGAAACTCTTTAGTTCTCCTCAAATGCCTAATCGCTCTTGTAGAAGAATTTACTCAGTGGAGGAAAGCTTTATTGATTTAAAGCACGCAATAAACAGCATTGATTTGCAAGAGGCAGCCATTCATATCTGCTGTATGCAGAGCTGAGATGGAAGGTGGGAGTGAAAGTTATTGTCCCCACGTAACTATTTTGAACTGTGACCCTGCAACAACTTGCAAATTTCTCCTGTGTGGCTTACAACTGCCTTAATAGCCTTGTACTCAGAGCAGGGGCAGCCCCCTGCCAAGGAGAGGACTCTGCTGTTTCATCTCTCACAGCCCTACCACAGGATGGCCTGCACAGGAGCAGCAGTGGCCAAAAGTCTTCTGGACCCTTAAAGCAGCCCGTGAAGACGTAGGTAGCCTCAGAACTGCTCTGTAAAGCTGTGCTGGTGAGTAACTTGCAGGGGATTTTGCTAGTGCCAGACACAAGTTGTGATCTTGTGTGTCAGCTGAACCTCTGTGGCTGCCAGAACACAGCCCTGGCTGTCCCCTGGCCATGCAACCCCCGGCCACCCCAGCCATGAGCCCTCTGGCATGTCCTGCACTGGCCCCTGAGTGAATGGGAAGAGTCATGCTGCTGACAGCTTCATCCTGGATGCCTGAAGTTCTCATAGTTGGACTGTTTGAAGGATTGAGTATGTTTTGGAGCTGCTTATCCACATTATCTCAAAGGGAATTTGGGTGGGGATGATAATGGAAAGTATTTGACTGTCACATGTGATGCAGCTCTGCAAATTATCCAGTCTGTTTCCTGTGAAGTATCTGAGGTTGGTGGCCTGTCTTGGGTGGTGCTGGGGCAGTCAGCCTGATCCAGGCTGCAGCAAAGCTCATAGTAACCCCTTTGGGAGGTAGAGTTTATCATACTCACGTGGTAGCCTTGCTGTGAGCTGCTGAAGTGCCAGGGAGAAGATGTGGTGTGGGTGCAAGTGGACTGGGATGGGAATGGGGCAGTGGCTGTCCTGTGCTGGCAGGGCAGGGTGGGCACTGCAGCAGTGCTCCTGGGTGATGCTGACCCCTCTGCTCACCCCAATGCTGCTCGCCCTGAGGAGATGCTCAGCCTGTGTGCTGCCAGGTGCACATGGGCTGGTGGGCACTGCCTCTCACAGCACTGATGTGGACGTGACAGTTGTGCTGCAGCAGTGCACACAGGGGAAGGTCCGTGCTCAGGAAGTGATGCTGCTCTGGTTTTTAACTGTTAGATTGTGGCAGTGTTCTTTAGACAGGCTTCAGCTGTGCAGCCCCGACCTTTGTTCACCATAGTGCCACTTCTGCTCCTCAGCCATCTGATGTGACTTTGGTTCAGCCCCCTGGTTCCTGCTGTTTGGATGGGAAGACAGGGGCTCAGCTACCCTTCTCTGGCAGGTCTGTGCTGCAGCTTCTGTGTTCTTCCTAGGACTTCTCCAGATGTTCCCTGTGACTAGTGGTGTGATGCTAATGATGCAGCTTCATGGGCTGCTGCAGTTCCAAATGAATTCCTGTCTAGCAGGGATGGAAACTTTTCTCAAGGGAGAACTTCCCATGAAAAGGAAGTATTTCAAGGCAAAATGGTAAGGCTTATCTAAATCAGGATGACCTGTTCTGTATATAGCATTCCAGATGAGCTTTTCAGATTGAATTTGTTTTAACAAAATAATAATTAAAAAAATCCTTCATATGAAACCATTTTTGTGTCGCAGTTTTTGGCATGGGGAAATCAAATCAGCACTTCAACAGACTGTTTTGTTGGAGCATGTATGTGGTGATGCTCGTTTATTGGGTTAGTGGTATGTGTTAATCCTGCAGAGAACAAGGAAGCTAAGCGCTCCTGTTGAGTATCTTAGTGAACATTTCTCACCATCTGATCTCTCTCCAGTTGTCAGTTCACCCACTTGTTGGGGTTTTTCTGGAATTCCTTGAGGTTATCTCCACATCAAGCTAACCTAAAGAGCCTGTCAGCCAGCCAGGAGCAAGCCGGGCTTGCAGTTTGTCTTATGTCATTAGTAAGTATTTCACACTGCAAGATCTAAGCATCAAAGTTCAACAATCTGTTGCCTTGATGGGTCACTGACTGTTCAGTTCTTACCCAGACACACACGTGAGGCTTTGGGCTATTTAACAGCTAGTTCCTCAAAAGTAAGTTCTCCAATATTCTAGAGATAGGCAGATTTGCCTGGTGAAAAGATTTCTTTACAGTCCTCAGCATAAGACAGATACTCTGTCTTATTTTAACCTCCCTGCTAAGGGAGGCATAACCCGAATGTAAATACTTCAAGCACATGTTGCTTGCTTGCCTGAGATCTACCCCTTTGGCATTACTCTTCCTTCTGAGGATTTCTGCTTAAGGAAAAGAACATGTGGGGCAGAGGAACCTGGCTTGGCCACCGTCAAAAGGGTTGCATGGGTAAAAATCGGTTTCAGGAGCCAAATTTGCAACTGAACTGGTCAGAGTCCTCCCCTCAGGCTTGTTTTCACCCAGCCTTTCACAAGCCACTCTTGCCCTATAGCAAATGTCCTGTGTTGAGTTTTCTCATCTTTATTCTTCACTTGTGCAGCAGTCTGTAGTTAATATCCATAGTACTTCCTGCTTTAGTTTCTGTCTGCTTCCCGGATACAGTTCTGAAAGTTGTGTTGCATGGTCAGTAGCTCTGATGGGCTGATGGTCCCTTCGAGTGTGGTCACTGTGGGTTTTGAGCCCGGTGCTGTGATGGTTGTTCCTTCCCACCGGGAACAGATCCCCTGGTTACTGGAGGAAGACAAGACTGCAGCTGAACAAGCTGAGTTCACAGCCTGGTTTAGATGTGTGACACAGGGTCTTCTTGGGGGTGGGAGGGGTTGGTCTTGTGTCAGGCCATGTCCCATTGTGTCTCGTGGCTGCTGGCAGAGCCCTTGTGCTCTCAACCACAAGGCAGCAGGATGGGGCTGGGGTGTGACGGCTGCTCCCGTGCTCTGAATAGAGCCAAGTGGCACCATGTCCTTGGAAGAGGGAGGCAGCTGGTGCAGGCAGCTCCCTGGGGCTGAGGGGTTTGCTGAGGAGTAACGAACATGAGAACAGGCCAGGTGGTAACTCATACCTGTAATCCTTCTGCTAGTAAGTCTGCTTGGGACACCCGCTTCTGATGAGTGCTGCATGGTGGTGTTTCTTTGCAATCACATTTATTACAGAGTAGATTGCAAACTAAATCATTGTAACAATGGCCTTTAAAGGCATCATTGTTTGAATGACTTCCCGGGAACAGCTGGGCAGATGTGTGCAACACCTCTTGGAATGACAGTAATGTCTCTTACTGAAAGTATTGAAGACAGACTGAAATGCTGCTTTGCTCCAGCTGCCTCAGCCCAGCCTGGATACCTGAGGAAAGCTGTAGGGAATAATGGAGCAGTTAAGGAATTTATAGTAAGTGTCTTACTGTTTCTGTTGCTTCCTAGCTGCTTATGGAGGGTTTACTTCCCCTTAGCTGCTGTTTATTGCAGCCGAAGGCAGGCTGTTGACCTGTCATTCCCTGCCTTTGTGTCCTAGCTCTGATGCTCAGAGCATTCTTCTTTTCCAGTGATTGTTGCTTCTCCTTTCTCTCTCCCAAGCTGCGTAACACTGCTGCTTAGTTCTCTTATGGCCATGCTTGCAGCCTCTGCAGAGCCTTTCATAAAGTAAGCTTTTTGCCTGATGAGAGAAGGAGGTTTAGAGTTTAGAGGTTTTTAAAGTTTAGAAATACACTGTGGATAATAGATTCCAAAAATGCAAATTTGTTTAAGCAACTCTTTAAAAAGGAGGGAGGGAGGAAGGAATTGCAGATTAGAACCTGTGTTTATATACACGTAGAAGCTGGAGGCAAAGCAATCCATTCATAAATACACAATAGGATTTATGTCATGGGGAGAAGTGCTACATGCATATTCATGTGTCATTTGCAAATCCTTTAGTGATTAAATACTTTACTCCAAACTCTACAACTAAATAACCTTCTTGTTGAAATGGGATGTCCAAAGGCTCTAATGCTTCTCCAGTGGAGAGGAAAGGCTGGCTGGTGTAATAGATCTGATACTCTCATTTTCAGTCTATTAAAAGATTTTTGGTGTGCTTTGGGCATTATTTTATTAGGATAATCAGTAAGTCTTGAACAAAACGTGAAGTGGAGACTTACAAGAAATATTGTAACTCTTCGCATGCTAAGAGAAGCAAATAGGCTTGGAAGCTTGTTTTTCTCAGCTGATTTGAATGTCAAACACCTTTGTCTAAACTTTCATATCCTGTAGGTAAGGAAAGAGGCAAATGGGTAAGAGAGCTTGGAGTGCTGATGCCTGAAAGTAGCCTTTGTACAAGTGAAGTGAATTGCCTTCAAAGGATGCCTCAGCTCTTCATATAACACTAAAAAATGAATGTGAATGCACTCTTGCTGATGCTTTTGGTTTTCAAAAGCTTTACAGCGTTACAGACAAAGTATGCACCTTCCAGTGATAGGAATGGGGGAAAGCACTGCTATAGAACAACTGTTCCTGCCGCTGGGGTGGCTGTGTGGTGAGTGCTCTGTGGCAGTGCAGCACTGCTGGGCATGGTGTGGTGATGCCCTTCCATGGGTGACTGAACGAGCCTCTGCAAGAGGATGACAGCTGAGTTCCGTGTATGCCTCCAGTCCCACTGTGTCAAGATGAGGATGGGACTGACCGTGCTCTGTGCCTGCCCCCGCCTTCCTTGGGTCCTTTCACAGCTGGAATTAGCAGGTCTTTGTCCTCCCCAGGTTCACTGGCCTCTGCCTGTGCAGCAGACTGAGGCCAGGTAGCACTGCACTCTGTGTGCTGGGTGTTGCTGTATTGCTATGCCAGTTACTGAAGAACCATATTTTCTGAGGGGGTTAGAGTCCGGCTCAGTTCTTAAAACTGGACTGAAGCATGTCAGTTACATCAGTGTAAATTCCCTATCTGGGAATTTCCCTTTGGGAAAGCTGTGATTTATTCTTTCATCTGGACCATCGCAAAGTGAGTGTTACTGCGTTCTCTCCTGGTGTTCCCGTTGGGTCATTTTGGAATTGCTCCTTTTTGAGCAGTTGAGCTTTATGAGCTATTCCTGCTTTGCACAGCAGTTCTGTGTTGGGAAGAATATAAAGTACATCCGTGCTGGATGGGGAAAGCCAGCAAAGTTCTCGTGTTCTTTCTTCCCCACTGAGGTTAGTCCCTCTTTGAAAGCTGTGTGGTCTGATTTAGCTTTCCTGCTCCTGTTTTGTAACAGCCCACTGCTGGGATGCTTGATTGAACTGAACAAGAGAACAGGGCAGTGCACTCAATTCACTAAGGACTGGATATGCATTTTTGTGGCTGTAACAAATTGCCCTTTCAGTCCTGTTTTCTTGTTGTTCTCATTTGGTCACAGGTAGGTTGTGCTCCTTGGTGATCAGAGCCCTGCATTGCTTGTTGCTGTTTCGTGTGGTGATGGCGGGGCGGGGGGGGCATGTAGCAGAGGTGATGTCCCTTTGGTGCCTGGGGGCTGTGCTGTGCAAAGCTGAGCTCAGTTGATCTGAAATCATGTTTCCAGGTAACTGTGAAAAGTTGCTTTTACAATGAGCACGGAGAGTTTGCTGTTGTCTGCCATGTCAGAGCACAGTGTGCCTAAGAAAGCAGTACTGGGTACCTGAAAAATATAAATTGGTTTAGAAAGGACACAGTTGGGGTAAACAGACCTAGTCTGTCTTAAACTGACCCGAGTGGGTGACTTGGCTTTATATGATGGACACTACCACCCTCAAAGCAGCCTTCCCATATCAGAAGGGGGCTACAAGGATGCTGCGGAGGGACTCTTCATCAGGGACTGTAGTGATAGGACAAGGGGTGATGGGTTCAAACTGAAACAGGGGAAGTTCAGGTTAGATATAAGGAAGAAGTTCTTCCCTGTGAGGGTGGTGGGACACTGGCACAGGGTGCCCAGAGAAGTGTTGAATGCTCCATCCCTGGCAGTGTTCAAGGCCAGGTTGGGCAGAGTCTTGGGTGACATGGTCTAGTTGGTTGTGGTGGTCTGGTGTGAGTGGCCCCTGCCTGTGGAAGGGGGTTGGAACTTGGTGATCTTCCAACCCTAACTATCCTGAGATTCTGTAACATTTTTCCCATTAAGCAGTTGAGGTGCAGACAGGGCAGTGGCTGATGTGAGGCATGATGTTTCCGATTACTGTGAGGCTCTGTGAGCTGGTTTTATGCCAACATCTTGTATTATATATTAATGAGGAAAAATATAAGAGATTAATTTCTTAACAAACTTGTCTTTTTAAATGAGTGCTGCTCAGGGGAAGGCTGGATGGGATGTGAATTTCATTCTTCTCACCCTGCATTTTAGTAACCAGAAGTATTTGCCTCTGGATCCCTCTCAAAAGAGTGCAGTGAAACATTGCTTGCAGTATTGTCACCACTTGTACATTTGCTGGGGAAAAAGACTTTGCCCTAGAGCTTGGTTGTGGCTGAAGGGCACCATTTAATCCTGCCCTCTTGTGCTGCTGCAGGTCTGGCTGTGGGCTACAGCAGGCTGAGGAGCAGCTGGCCTTCCTGCTGTGGAGGTGGCTGTTCTCATACCTGGTGCACACCCGTCTCCTCACTGAACTGGCACACAGGAAACTGCTCCTTGCTTTCCTGGCACAGTTTCTCAGTAAGTTGAAGTGGCCCAAGGACCATCCTTTGCAGCAGTGACCTGTTGGGTGGCAGTGACCTTCCTGCAGACCAGGCTTCCCTGGAAGCCTTGGTTTGCTCCTGAGCTGCAGCGGGTGCAGTGGTGCTGTGCCTGGCACTGCGGTTGCTGAGGCAGCCTCGTCCCTTGGAGTGTGTCTTTCAAAGCGACAGCTTAAATATCAGACTGATGCTTTCTCAGTGCTGTGGGCTGTAATTCCATCTGCTACAACACTGAAGGTGACACCTAAAAAGGTACGTGCTTCTTTCTGGGTGTCTTCTCTGTATCTTCCACATGCACAGCTGGAGGCACGGTTTCCCCTGCATGTTAGCCCTGCTCAGCATGTGGCTGCTCAGAGCTGAGCAAAACACTCAGCATCTTTCTCTGAAATGCTGTTAGAGAGAATTTCAATGTCATATTTCATTCATCCCAAGCACTGCAGTTTCTGCAGTATTGCTCTCCTCTGTCTTCTCTGGTCTGGAACAGTAGAAACATCTGTTCATGCCATTGATTTGGCAGTTATTAGAAGGACATTGATAAAGGACATTATGAATGGAAAGTGTTTGAAGGCTTCTGGCAGTAAGGTCTGATGGTTTTAATAGTTCTGCAGATTCATCACTGATTTTGGAACCTGGTAGCAGGTTGGTTCTCTGGGTCAGCCTGGAGGTTAGCTTAAAGACAAGGGCAGCAGGAAGGTTTTGTTTGCCAGAGAATTCAGCTTGGGCTTTGCAGATGAGCTGAACTGTGGATAATGATTTATTTGGCTGAGCTGATGGTAGTAAGTTAATGTGCGTGCTGAGAAGTCTGCATTGATGCTGTAGATCAGGGTTTGGGTAGAAATGAAGGAGATGCATAATACAGTGAAACTGACTGGTATGGGAGCTGTGCTCAGGCAGGTGCTGCTGGTGAAGTATCAGTTAAGCAGCAGACTTCAAACCCATAGTCTCTTGCGGTGGCTTGCTTAAGACCTGATGCATGGTGCTATAGGCACAATGTCAGCTGCATTAAACACAGCTTTGACTGAAAAAGAGGGATGGAAAATAATAGCTGAGGTATTTTAGGTAACTGCCTTTAGCAGCAGTGATGGTTGTATCCTGAGAGCTTCACTGAGTGAAGCTTTACAAACAAGCTGCAGTGAGACTAGAGGAGGCAACTGGTAACTCACAGAGCACCCGGCTCCGTTTGGCTGGAGAGCAGCACACATGGTGTGTGCACCCACAGTGCTCTGGCTCCCACAGCACCTCCCACCTGTTCAGCGTCACCTCAAGGATCTTGCTACAAATCCTTGTTTTCACTGGGTAAGACTTAAAATGGGATTTTACTAATTCAGCTGCTGCTTACCTTGGCAGCTTTAAAGGCTGCAAACCCCTTCTAACAGTATTAGCCAGCTATATAGGGTTTGGGTTGTGCATAGAGAAGACTGGTTTTGAAGCAATTTGTGTTTCAAAGCCTTGCTCTCTGAGTTTCAAGGCGAGGTCCTGTAGGCTAAGTGGAGATGGGCACAACCTACATGTACAGGGAGACATCCTGCTCTAGAGTTTGACATCTCCTGTGGAGGTGCTACCTTGGAAATCCTGTGGTGCTGATTTCAATACTCAAATTTGTAAGCACTTCCTTGTGTGAGCAAGTTGGGCGTATTGAAAGAGCTTAATGCAACTGAGTTGCTGACTAGCTTGGCTCTTAAGCATGGCTTTTGGGGAAGTAGTGCTGCCTCTTGCCCCATTCCTCTGGGAAAGGCAGGGTGTGCTCTGGCTGGTGGCCCTGGGACCCAGGGGCATTTCATACCCCACAGGATCATCTCAGGAGTTAAATGTCTTTGTGCCTTAAAGCCCCTGCCGATGCTGTGACTTGCCTGTGAGGTTGCAGTACCTGGAGAGCATCAGGGTATCTGCACCATCTGCTTCTCTTGGTTACACACCCTGCGTTGAAAACAGGGAGTGCAGATACCCTGCTCCAGATGAGCAGGTGCTGGGGTTGAGATGGGGTAAAGATGTGATTTGGTGCTATACCTTGCTAGGTCTGTTGTGGTCTCTATGAGGTTTTAAGAGCTTATTTTGACCAGCTCTGTTTTCCAAGCCAATCCTGATCTTAAGAGTTGGTGCCTTCTGCTGCTTCCCCTGACGTGCAGGGAAGAGAAATGTGTGAAAATGGAGGTGGTTTGGCTTGATTCATTATGAAGCCCCTAAATAATACCTTGTGCTTACGCACCAAATGCTTAGAATCCTTCTATTTTAGACTTGAATAATCGGTCTAAATGGCAGTGCATAGAAAATAAGGATAGGAAATAAGTACATCCCTTTGAAAGCGTAGCATAAGGTGTAGGTATATGATTCCTTAGGATAGGGTTTTCCATAGGATGGAGGCATGCTATGGCTATGAAGCCAACTGAATTAGGGGGGTAGTGCTCACCTGTGGGTAATGTTGCATATTTGGGAAGCTGAAGGGAAGTCCTCAGCAGAAGAAATTCTTTTAACAATAACGATTACCAGAAACACCCATGAAAAATATAGCTGTTGCTCTCTGGTTTTACATCAACAGCACCCAGATGCTTTGTTGATGAGTACAGGAATGAGAGCAGCCGGCTGAGGTGCTGAGCACAGGTGGGTGCAGGCAACCCTGTGCTTTGTGCTGTGCCACTTGCCATGAGCCTCTGCTGCTGCTGCGGTATGAAGGGAGCTCCTCTGTGCTGCAGCCCTGTGCTGCTGGGCACCCCCTGGTGCTCTGCACAAAGCCCTGTGGCACTGGATCTGCCCCGCTGGGTGCTGCAGCCCTTTGCTGCACAAAGCTCCTGTGGCACTGCCTGACATCAGTGGGAGAAAGCCAGGCCTTAGTAAATGAAGACAAAGTGGCTGAAGGGGAGAGACGGCATCTGTGATGTGCCATGGCATTATCTGCCTGGCAAGCACGAGGACAGGGATGTCCATCTGGCGGGGGCTTGGTGGTGCGGAGTGGCTGCTGCCACAGAGCTGAGGTCCTGCCCAAGTGCCAGGGCCCTGCTGCTGGGATTGAACCCGGGACAGCTGCACTGTGGCAGAGCTGCTGAGCTCTTTGTCTTCCCAGCCCTTCACCTGCACTGCTGCTTTTTCCTTGCTAACATCACTCTTGCAGAATACGGATAAATACGCTGTGCTCTGCTTTTGGATGTTTGGAGTGTTAAAAGAGGGAATAGGGATTTTAGACATGGAGGGAGTGATCCGTGCAGTGGGGGCTCGATGCAGCCACTCAGGCTCTCCAGGGCTCAGCTTTGTATTCAGATGCGCTGGCCTGCGAGCTGCAGACATTCCAGATACTTGTGTTCATTTCGGCTGTATCCAGGCACGCACTCACAAAGAGCAAGATGCGTGCAATGAAGTATAAATCCCGTCCTCTAATGACTCAAAGCACTGTTGTGTGCACATACATGCTTAACAGATTGTATAATTAGCTGGCTTTGTAAGCAGGCAGCATGTATGATCCTTCAGTAGTTATCTAGAAATCTTACGTGGTGTGGGGAGTGTATGCAGGTCCCGAAAGCTTGTTGTGTCCATGTGGAGATGACTGCTGGGTGCAGGAAAGGGGCTGACCCCGTGTGCCCGCAGCAGGAGAGGGTCTTCCCAGGCCCAGCACCATCACCTCTGCCTGAGCCCTGGGCTGGCAGCAGCTCTTCGCCCTTGGCTGCTGATGCTGGGCTGGTTTGGTGGCTGCTGCTCTGGGGTGTGGGGACAGGGTGACAGGGGCTGTCCCCAAAGGCAGCCTCCATGCAGTGCCCTGGGCTCACTAGCCATGTGCTTTGGCGTGCACAGCCTGAGTTACGGCTGCAGCTCTTAGCCCGTGAGTTTGATGGCGCTTTGTCCCAGGCTGCAGCCTTTCTATGAAATCCTAATTCGGAAACATTAACCCTGGAGCTCCGAAGCCTCACTGGAGGGTTGCCCTGCCCCTGCAGCACAGGCACGGTCGGGGCTCCTGGCGAAGCTGCTGCGGTGCTGTGCCCGCTCTCCTGGCCCTGGGAGCTGCCTGCGGGCACCAGGGATCGCTGCTGCGGAGGAATGCGACAGGTTGTGCCGGTGGGGTGGGAACACGCGGCAGGGCCCAGGGCTGCGTGCTTGGGATTGCACTGGAGCCGGCAGGGAAGAGAACATGACCTTGAAAATCCTTATCGAGATGAAAAGGTGCAGTCAGCGAGCACATTCCTGCGCGGCGCTGCCCGCCCGGCTGACAGCAGCAACAAACAGCTCCTTGTGCTGGCGGCAGGAGGCGGCTTCAGCGGTCAGTGGAAGGGTGTCAGCTGGCTCCCAGCAAGGCCGGTGTGGTCTAAGGGGGTGTGTAAATCTAAGGCACCAGCTTCTAAAGGTGACTATTTATAAGCAGTAATGAGCTTGAAGGCAGCAGCGAGGCAGACGCTGGCAGCTGAAGAAGACAGGCCACTCGAGAGGACCGATTTTAATTATGATTCCATGGCAGATGAAGCTCGTCGGCCACTTTGGTGCCCAGAAACGTGGTGAGCAGCCAGATGGCTCATCACAACCAACCAGGGGGCTGTGGTTTCCCCCGGTGCTGCTTCTGTTCCTGGTCACTCCTCCATTGCTGGCACGCTGCTGCCTGCCACGTCCTGCCAACCCCACTGTGAATTCATGCACAGGAGAGGCTGGTGCTCCTCTGGTGTGTTCCTGAATGGAAGCAGCTTGTGGGAAGAGCTGCTGGACTGGAAGAGGAAGCAAGGAAAGGGTGCATGGCGTAGAAAGTGGGAATGATGGGTTTTATGGGAGTGACAAGCTATTAGCCTGGCTCAGTTGCTGATATCTTTGTGCTGTGGATCTGACACAATCCTCCCTCCCTCCCCAGCACTAGCAAGTGTCCTTGTGCAGTTATGTGCTCATACAGGTTAAGAAACTGCATTGCCTGGAAACTGATCCTCTTTTAAAATGTTTTTTGGGTGCATTTAATTGTGAAGCACATCCCATGGTACAGATAAAGCAACCCTTGTAGTGCAAAAAAGAATCCAACACTTAACTGGTCCGACTGTGAATGTGCTGTGAGATGATAGATGCTGCCTTCCTGAAGTAATCCAAGTACCACTGCAGCTTGACTGTGACTGGGGCACTTCTGTTGCTGACACTGTGCTGCAACTTTGGGAGCAGATACTTAAATACGTAGTTTTTACCTCTTGACAAGGATAGAATAAACCCCTCTCTCTTTCCCCATGGCTCTGTGAACTTACTCTGTGTGCTGCGTGCTGCTTTTGTTAGAGGAATTTGGGTGTTTCCAGTTCTCTCAGATAGTTCCTTTCTAAATTCCTAATGTAGAGCATTAGGGCAAAAACCTTGTCTCGCTGATCAGCTTCTGATCCTTCTCAGTTCTGGGGGACCTGGGTTGTGCTGGGAATTTGGCTGTGTGTTGATGGTGTTGAAAGTCTGAGTGCTGTGGAATGGTGTGGCCTCTGCTCGCTCCTGTGACTGTGGCAAGCCATTAGTGTGAAGACTTGTCTCCCAGCTGAATGAGCTGAACTGGCTCGCTGAGACATGCAGTGAGTGGTCCTGCCATCACCTCTTGTGCCCTGTGGAGGTAGGATTTGGTCCTGTGGGTGGTGGAGTTGTCCATATTCACAGGCTGGCATGTGCTGGGTCCAGCTGGGTCACAGAGTAGGTGCTGTGTGTCCAGAGCCTGCTCCCAGGAGCATACCACTGCTCCCAGAGCTGCTGCACGTGCTGTAGCAGCTGCTTTGTGAGGCTGAGCTCAGTGCTGTAACCCCAGCTTCTTGGTTTTGATCCAGATGAATGCGGCATCTTTGGGTTTTTATCTCTGAAGTATTGCAGCCTGTAAGGCCAGGATGAAATGCAGCCTGTCCATCGTGATTCACTTCCTCTGCTGCTTCAAGTGGAGCGATTGCTCTGGTGGTACTGAAGCTGGGGTCTCTTCAGAGACATGAAGGCAACTTTTTAGGCAGACTGTTATCTAAGCCTTGAAACCACTGGTAATGAAGCAATAACCATCAGGCAATCAGTTACAACGAACACTGAGGGGAATGGGTTGTTAAATGCTGATGCACCTGCATCTTTGCAGTGCAGAGCTGGAGACCTGAGTTTCTGAGCAGGGAACTGCCCACAGCATTGCCAGATTGTTCTCAGCTTGACTTGGCTCAGAGTGCTGGTTGTCCTCTGACAAGGAGCAGTGTCTCAGGCACTTCACATGGGTGTAGGAGGTCTTGTGTGTTCCATTAGCTCCTATAACTCCAGTGGTGAGTGGCCAGTGCTCTGAAATGGAACACCTTCCTGTACGCTTACATGGGTGCCAGTAAGGTTATGATGACATCACCAAACCCAGCATTCATCTTCAGGGGCTGTCATTTTCAGTTTGTTCTGTAAAAGTTGCAGTCTTGATTTCTTCTGTCTAGAATAGTTCTTCTATGCGAAAGATTTCAAAGTATGTTTTACTGCTTCTAAAGGGATTTAGAGTAGCTAACTTTGCTGTCAGGAGCTGGTGATCTTTCAAGGCTCAAATGAGCTTTGTATGTTGGATGAAGCAGAAGCTGGGGTGGAAGAAGTAGGAACACAGCAATATCTAAACTGTTGTTAGTCACCTTTAGCAGAGCATATTGGAAAAAGGAAGATTGTTGCTTTGGAAGGAGGTTCCTTTGCTCTCTTCTCATATGCTGAAGTTAAATAGTAGCTAAATACTAATAAGACTATGTAAGGTGTGTCTGTGACACATACCTAGACCATGAAGTGTGAGCAGCAGTGATGAAGTGGTATGTGTGCTGAGTCTTTGCTTAGTGGAAAGAAATGCTTCCATGTGTGCATTTTGAACTGAGGAATCACTACAGTGACAAGCTTTTGGTTCCTCTGTAGAGGTCTGTGGGCCCTGAATTAGGTAGAAACTTGGTTAACTGCCTCAGGCCAAAGCAGTGTCTTTGCAAGGCCCTTAGAGCGAAGGACCTGTCAGCTACCCCATGGTAAGAGATGGCTTTCACACACGCTCACTTTTAGAGATGCCACCTTGCTTTTTGGCAGCCAGTTACAGTTTGGGACCAGAGTGTTGTTCATTGCTTATACTTAATGGCTGAGCTTCCTTATATCCTCTTTGAGCAAGTGCTGCCGATTGCATCCATGAGCTTCTGTTCACAGACATCCTCTGATAATACTCCCTGCAGTAATGTTTGAGTTGTGAACACTTGGGGAATGAATTGTTCCTAAGGAGTTTATCCTTGAATTCTGAAAAATGACATGTTCCTTTGGGATTTGCCTCAAGTTCTTTAAATTCTGAGTAAGACTAAACTGCTCCTCCTAGTCAGGAGACAAGGCAACTTGTGCTGCATTCCAGAGCCCTGTCTCCTTTCTCAGTCTCATACACCCATCTAGAATGCTTCAGGAAAACTCAGTTATTTTTGCTGTGGTTGTGTAAATCCCGTGCAAAGAAGAGGGAAGTGGTCCCCTGGGAGCACAGTGTCCCTGGAGGAGCTGGTGTTTCAGGAGGGAAGGAGCAGCTCTTCTGGTCTGTCACACATGCTCCAGCTGAGGAGAATCCCTATGCAGCATCCCCAGGCCTGGCAGCTGGGAACTGCAGGGGCTGCTACAAGCAGTATCCCAGTTTCAGGATACCATGTTTGGCTTTGCCTGTGATGAAATGTGTGTTTGTCCTGAACCTGAAGGCAGCTTTCACCTTAGTGGCACCGTTCCAGCCTTGAAAGTAGACAGGAAGCAGACAGTAGCAACACCATGGTCCTTCCCCAGTGTCATCTGAGCTGTGGTCCCTGAGCCTCTGGCCTGTCCTCTCTGCAGATGGGCTCTGTTCTTCCTGAGCTTAGTGCTGGCCATGCAGATCTTCAGCTGCTTGTGCCACAGGGGAGCTGGCAGAAGGGCTGCACATGGGCTTCAAGCTGTGTGAGATAGGTGGGGAATGGGGACGCAAAGAGCAAGTGGCATTAGAACTTCTGTGTTAACACAAATTGAATCTTTTGGCAAAATATATTGATAGTGGATCACTCAAAATAAATGCTGTTTGTAATAGTAAATCCATTGAACTCACTTGGTGACGCAGATCTCATTGCTGCTGCCCTCAAATGAGCGAGCGGACTTCAATAGCTGTTGATTTGTATTGACTCCCTTGCAGTGTGTGAAGTTCTGAGCTGTGTTTTGTGCTTTATATGGGTCTGTCTGTAAATGCAGTTTGGAGTAATTTTTTTTGTGACTTAACTCCATAATCATAGAATGGTTTGGGTTGGAAAGGACCTTAAGATCATCCAGTTCCAATCCCCTGCCATGGGCGGGACACCTTGCACTGGACCATGTCACCCACGCCCTGTACAACCTGGCCTTGAACACTGCCAGGGATGGAGCATTCACCACTTCCTTGGGCAACCTGTGCCAGGGCCTCAGCACTCTCACAGTAATCAAGTAATCAAGGCTTTGTTACGCCGGATGATAAAGGTACTAAACCTATTGGCTTTACAGTCTTCTGCTTCTAACACTTTACATCTCCTTAAGCTTACCTCTCCCAAGGTTTTTCTAGACCTCTGTTCCTGGTCTGACATTTGTTAGTTTTGATATGGTATCACTTTTCAGGAGCTGAGAAGGCAGTAAAACTGTATCATATCAGTAAATTTGCTATTGTGAATTCCAGCTGCTTTAGGTGCTTCTGCAGATGCTGCATCCATGACCTGAGTGCTGTATACCCTGGGCTTCCTCCTCTTTGGCTGTTTTCAGTACCAGCCTGCAAGGCTGAGTCTGTTGAAATGATTTTGGTTTGCCCCTTAGGAAGGATATGGCACAGATTACAGTGTGCAGGGCAATGCTGATGCTTAAGGAAGTGTTCTGTATCTTGGTTCACAATTGCTTTGCAACTAGAAAGATTTTTGTTCTTCTGTGTCCTCCACTGCTCCAAAATCATCTTGACCAAGCATCTCCTCTGATTGTTACAGGCAGCCAGAAGTAGTCCTGTTCATACCTCATACTGCTGAGTTTACAATGGCACTGAAGGGGCCCATATCCTCCTGTGGCTGTGCTTAGACCTCTTTGGGCTTTACTTGACTTGGTGGCTTCCTGTGTGTGGCCAGGTTCAGCTCTACCTGACAGGACTTCCCAGCTGCCAGGCTGCTGTAAGGTCAGAGCAGTGGAGTAATGCTTCAAGAAGCAGCCTTCCAGTGTCTGAAGGGGGCTACAAGGATGCTGGAGAGGGACCTTCATCAGGGACTGTAGTGATAGGACAAGGGGTGATGGGTTCAAATTGAAACAGGGGAAGTTCAGGTTAGATACAAGGAAGAAGCTCTTCCCGGCTAGTGGGCTGAGGCTCTGGCACAGGTTGCCCAGAGAAGCTGTGGCTGCCCCATCCCTGGCAGTGTTCAAGGCCAGGTTGGACACAAGGGCTTGGAGCAACCTGCTCTAGTGGAAGGTGTCCCTGTCTGTGGCAGGGGGGTTGGAACTGGATGAGCTTTAAGGTCCTTTCCAACCCAAACCATTCTGATTCTAAGAAGCAATGCAGGCATTGCGCAAAAGCTGCATGGCTGAAGCTGATCTGTCTTAGGGCAAAGAGCAGAAGAGGCTGTTGTGATGCCCTGCTGCTTGCCTAGTCTGTTCTGCAAGTGGTGCAGAACAGAGAGCCTGCTGATGCTGTTTTTTGGAACTGGGAACATCAAATAGCAGTATAACTCAGTAAGAAGGTTTATAATGCAGAAAGAGCAGGCAGGCAGTCTCCTAAAGCTGTGCATCGAGTTTGCAATTAGCCCAGTGCTAGTAGGAGGTGAACCAGGGTGCAGCATGCAAACTGTGCATTTAAACCCAGCCTCCTGTTGTTTCCTTACAGCTTTCTAAATGTGCTTCCACACTTGCAATGCTTGGGTTCTGCACTGGGTAGACCCTAGTCCAGTGATGCCATCCTAGAGTTGTCTGTTTTCCCATTTCAAATGCCACATGAATAAGGGGCACAAGGAGCTGGTAGTGTTGCACGAGGTATTTGCTGTCAGACTGCTCTTTTTTACAAGAGAGAGAGCACATGCTGGTAAGAAATACAGCAACATGCATTGCTTCTGAGAGAATAAAGGTTTTTAATCACTCAGATGAAGGGAGTGAGAACTCAGTGCTGGCTGAAGACTGGTTGTGAGGTCAAGCACCCAAACAGTCAGCCCAGTGCTTGCTCTGCTGCCACAGCCTGTTTTCCGGCTGCCATCCATGGGATAACGTGTTCCTGAACACTGATGTACAGCAATTGTCCAATACTCACTGCATTGCTGAGATCTCAAATATTTATCTTTTTCTGACAGTAGCTCCTGGTTCCCTGCTATAGGAGCTGTGTTGTGGGGGGGAGCCTGTCCTATCCACTTCTTTATCTTGAGGCATCTTGCCAATGTAAACCGCTGCCACCCACACTGCAGGCAGCCTTTCAGAGGGATAGGAGAGCAGGCTGTAAGCACAAAGGCAAGCCTTCACCTTCATAATCTCCCAAATATGTCAAGAAACGAGTCCAACTACTCTGTCTGGATGCTTGGCACAGAGTTTACCCCTCACTGTGAAGTGATCAGTTCCCTTCTTCAAGAGCGGTGGAACCTCAGAGTGGAGAGAGCTGCCTTGGCCCTAGTTAATCTAATGAGGCTGTGGAGGTGGCCAGGCTGCTGCTTCTCATCCTCCAGCTGAAGGCAAGCTTAAATCCCAGCCTCCACTACTGAAAACTAAAGCCATTCACATTACTGTGTGGTTAAATTCCAACCCTTGCATGCCTTTGGTTTAGTCGTGTTGCACCGTTCTCATCAAGTTGTACCTTACTCTTCTGTATCTTTTCTGCTTAATCAGTTCAGGAAAGCATGCAGGATATACAGGCTGGCAGGCAAGTTAATGTTGTGAGAAGCCTCAACTCCCATTTCCTGACTCTTTAACCTTGAACTATCCCAGGAATTTTGCATTTGAGTGATTCAGAAGGTATGAGTGACCTCCTGCCTCTCCCCTGCTAGCAGAACCAGTTTGTTAATCTCTGGGAATGAGCTCAAATCTCTAAGTGGTTTTTGATAGTCTTCTTCTCACAAATAACTTGGTAGTTCTTTGCTTCCAGGGGTAAATGATCTGTACTGAAAAGAAATACATGGGCAAACAGTGTCACTGTGCAAAGCAGAGCTTGTAAACATGCAAGTCTTTGCAGAGGTGGATATAGCAAGCAAGCTGTTAAACTGATTCATGCTAGATGTGCTTGTTGGAACTGGTGGGGTGGTAAATTGGGTATTATATAGCTCAATGCTTGCATGAATCTGAGTAATAGAAATGTATTACTATTAAAAGTATACATATTTGTGTATGGAACATTTGCAATGCAGGCTGCTGTCTGGCTTCAGGCATCTCTCATGTCTCCTGACCTGCTTTGTGGAGAATCTACTTGGGCAGCATGTGACTGATTTCTGTAGAAAAAGCAGAATTGGGATGTTCCCTGATCATGCAAAGGATCTAAAGTGGCACATTACACTCAACTCAAGGCTGCACTGATGAGGTGTAGGGCTTATTCTCATGTCCTGGCTGAAAAGCAGTAGAGGTCATCACCGAGTCCATGAGTGTCAATGAAACTGTTTAAAATTACAATAGCTTGGAAGATAAGCTCTGAGGATGGATGTTGGGCTTGCTTAACCAAGAGGTGGCCCAGTGCATGGAGGGGCCACAAGGAGATGAAAGATCTTTGGGGAGGCTGAGAAGCTGCTCAATACCCATGGCAACGAAGAAACCACTACTGAGAAGAAACAGCCCAGCAGCCTGAGTTGCTTGAGGTGGTATGTTGGTTTTTAAGGGCGTTGCTATTGGTGATGTTTATGTTGTAGTTGAAGCAAATTGGTTTACAGCAACAGCTTCAAACAAGCTGTTTTTCTCAGACTTGACCCCACTTTTACTATCAAGGATGTAATTCCGTTCCTAGTTATCCTTTACCACAGCAAGACCAGGACCAGGCTGTAATGCTGTGCACACTGACAGTCACTGAAATGGCATCTCTTTGGGGTAATAGAAATTTAGGGTGACTGAGCCTTTGTGTGGCTCTTGGAATAATGTCTGGCTTCCAAAATCTTGTCACGTTTGATGTCTCATCAGACTCCCTGAAGCATAGCTAAGAAGCTTCTCAAATTTATGATCACTTCTTAAAGGCTTCTCCTTGTTATCTGGGAAGCGCTTTCCCGTTCAGAGATCTTACGGTTTTCCTGAACGACTCCTTTCTGCTCCCCTGGGTGAGGGGTGTCCTCCACAGCAGCTGCTGAGGGTACTGGCTATTACAGATGAGCTGTTCTCATCACCTCATCCCTCCATGGCAGTTGGAGAGAGAATCTAGGAGAGCAATGTGTTGGGCCCAGGTGTGTGGGCACGGGTGAGGAAAGCTCTGCCAGCCAGCCCATAACCAGGACCTCTGTGCTGCCACACCTCCAGCCTGCAGAGAGAGAAGATGTTCCTGGGGAAAACAGTTACTATAGCGATGCACAGCCCTGGTGTGTTTGAGGCTGGAGCACCAAGTTGAGTAATAATCGTGTGGGAGTCTATTTGTAAAGCTTTTGTGAGGAGGAGATTGCTGTAGTGCTGGAAAATTGGTCTGCAAAGGGATAAGGGTTCCTGTGCTGAAGTGTAAAAATAATCACTGTCTGTGTTGAGGGTGGGGTGACCTCATTGAAAACAAAGAAGCTGAGATGTCATCGTGGGGAGCTCCTGCAGCAGCCAGCAGCTCTGCCCATGGGTTCCTCACAGATCAGACCCACAGGGATCCTGCATGCAGCAGGAACCGAGGTGCCTTCAGCCTGTTCTCTGTCCTGGCATGTCATAAGCAGTGATGAGTCTTATTCACATGAAGAAACACTGTGTAAAAATAAATAATCGGAGTAGAAGCTGTTGAAAATAAAACCTGGCTCCAGGAGTCTGCCACAAAATGCTGGGTTTAAAAGCTGTTTGGTTTTGTAAGAGAGCAGTGGAAGGATCTGCCAGAACTCATCATTTTATCGTGCTTGACTCCTTGCCCATGAAACCCATGTGCCTCATGCACTCACTGTGTACCTGTGTGCGGGAGGGAAGGGGAGAGCTGTTGCGCTGTTAGTAGTTCGTGGCTGATGCTGTAGCTGTAGGAGGAGCTCACATGAAGGTGCTGGTGGTGCAGGGGCTCCCTTTGTCCCTCCTGCAGTGAGCTGTTGCTGTCAGTGCAGTGAACTGCAGGAGATCACCTGGGCTGCCGATTCCCCTGTAGTCGTGAAGGGTTTCACTGAGGCCGCATGGTCTGCAGTGAACTGACTGTATAAGGCTCTCGTGTTTAACTGGCTTTATGTGTTCTGGGTTTGGGAAGCCCTGCAAACACAGGAATTAAGTGGATTTATGTATGGCGGAGCACACTTGGCAGCCCACTGTTGGTTGAGAAATGCTTTACATCTTGGTGACCCCAGCACACACATACGTACCTGCATGTACATACTCCCAGCCATGAGCACAGCTGGAAAGCTGTGTGGATTTACTAGGTTGCTGCAGGCCTCCACGTGCACTGAAATCCAGTAGTTACAAACCCAACATTTCCTGGTTTAAGAAGTTGAGGATTTATTTCTGTTACCTTTGTAGTATTAACTCCAGGTTTGTAAGTGGCACAGATCCCCCATCTCCTGCTCCCATCAGGAACCTCCCTGCAGCCATGTTTAACAAACCTTCTGTCAATCAGAAGCTTGTTGTACAAGGATTATTTGCCTTTGGTTTCCTGTGTAATGAGGGTTTTGATTGACAACAGTGGAGCTAAAGACTACAGAAAGGCTTTCTGAATCCGAGATGAGCAAGTTTCCACATTATAACATTCGGTTCCAGTTTTATCTGTGGAAGAAGCTGAAGGTGACAGATCAAAATAAGAAATACATTAAGCCTTATTTAAAGCTGATGTGACTTGTAAACTAGAGCTAGTTTACTAGGAAGGTAACTTCCTACTGCCTGCCCTGGGATCAGGATTTGTCATTTGCTCTACAAATACTTGTGCTATTGTATACAACATTCCACAAAGCTGGAAGTGTCTCATACATGCACCGGTCAGTGGGTGGGCAGTGGCTTCTGTCTGCCTGAAGCTACTCCTCAGGTTAGAGTTGGGTGATGCTGTTCTCTCCTACCTCTGTAACCAGGATGAGTTTCTGTGGTGGGGTTCTTGGCTCACTGTGTGTGGTGGCTGCTGAGGGAACTTGGTTTCCAGGGATCCTGATGAGCCATTGCACTTGCTCACGTAGATTTGAATTTCTTGAATGAAATCAAATGCAAAAAGAACATATTGAAAACTAAGAAAATGTAATGGGAATGGATAAATCTGGGTTGAGGTGTCTTTTTCAAAATGCTGAATATGTTCCTAGAAATGATCCTGAGTAAAACTTGGCTAATGGGGGAACGGCAATAAAAGGTAGGATGAACATGAGATCCAGTGGAGTTGGTGGGTGGTGAATATGTGGGTTACTTTTTGGTGAGCTAGAAGGCTCGAGTTAAGCTATGGTTTACAGGCATCTTCTCTAGCTCAGGCTGTGTTCTGTTGTAGGAGCTCCACACCAAGCTTCGCCTCCAGCTTAGGAGCAGATGGAATACCTCAGGAGTAGTTCTGGTCTGGTGCTCTCAAGGGCATTAGAGCAAAGCAAGCATGGCTGGAAGATGCAGACTTGTGTCTGCAGGTGCTGTGTCAGCTCAACCAGTGCGGGTTGAATATAAACCACTTCACCTTCAGCCTGGGTTTCCCCACTTGCGTTCCCCTCTGTGACTGGACATCAGGAGTCAGAATCAGGATTGTCTGGACTTTGGGGTGGTTGCTTTCTTTTGAAAGCTGGATGGATGTATCCAGAGGTTTCCCTAACGGAGGAGGGTAAGGGATGCATAAACCAGTTGTAGGTTTCCTTCCTTAGTTATAAGCACAGTGGGTGAAAGGGACCATTTTCTGGACTGCTGCTTTGAGCCTGGCTGCAGAGAGAACCTGTTGTGTGGTAATGGGGTTTGACAGAGTTGGAGAAATGCTCTCCAAGGGAGCTTTGTGAATTGCAGAGATGTTTCAAAAGCAACAGTTCTGCAGATGGGCCCTAGGTTCTAACTTCCCAAATGCAGAGACAGTCCTGGTTTATGCAGAAACAGTACACTAACTGAATCATGTCTTGCTGTGAGAAAGAAGCTTCACCTTTTGCTCATTTAATGTGTCAGGCTATGCTGTGAGTGTGGTTAGGGAGATGCTTGATTTTGGACTCCTTCTGGAAAAGTGGTTTATTTCAGTCTTCATAACAACCCCTAAAATAATATCTTCAGGAAATAATCTCCTTGTTTTTCTTTATGCTTTATTCATTGTCTGGCTACACAACATACCACATATCTTTCATCTGTAATTGTAGCATTGCTGCTTTGATTTGTGCCCCTTTTCCCCTCAACAGCAAGGGAAAGGAGATGAGTTAGTAATTTGGTTATGAAGCTGCAGTTATTTGGGGAAATAGCTGTATAACATATGTTGTCTGTAACAAATGGAATTACTCTCTTAATTCTAAACCTAATGACTCTTCTGTTTGCTAGTTGAATGACAAATTCTCCCTTAATGAACACTTACTGCTCTGTACAAATGGCTTGCAGTCAGCCCAGGAGGACAGCATTGTGTGTGCTTGGTGGAGGGTGCTCCTCGGGAGATAAGCTGAAAACCTGAATCTCAAAGGTGAAATTGTTGTCTGTTTCTGAGCCCTGGTACCTGGCAGGTCTCCACTTGGCTTCTGTCATTGCTCTAGCACGCTGATCCTGCCTTTTTCTTCCCCCTTCTCTGCCTGTCCTGCTTCCATGTCAACCACTAAACCAGCATCACATAAAAACAGGCGCCACTTTCAGAGGTGGAAGCACTAACTCTAGCATTGGAGTTAAAACACGTTGGCAACAGCACTTTCATCCGTTATCTCCGGGGAGTTGCTTGTACCTGACCTTGCTCTGCATTTTTACCCTTGTGCATCTTTGACTCGATCAACTCAGAGCAGCACATACTGGGTACTGAGGCTGAGGAAACGGCTTAATCCACAGGGGAAAACATGGGATAAGGGATAGCAATCAGAAGGATCGAGATTCTAGTTTATTTTCAGGTAATCTCTGTTTTCTATACAAACATGCTTTTGCTCCACAGTCTCGATTGAGAACAGTAAAAATAAACCTGTCAGTGAAACTTTCTCAATAAACTTTCACAGTTACATTGTGAAGCTCTTGAGTTCTTTCTGCACTGCAGTGCTTTAAATTTAAGTTTTCTGAGGAAACAGTGATCCCAGCACTGCTTCAGATGGCAAAGGCAATGTGCTGAAAGTGAAATGCAGCAGCATTTCAGGTAGGGACCTTAGTTAGTGTCTTACGTAGCTTTTACAGAAGTGTTCCTACCCTGTACCTAACTCTAGGTCATGTTCTGGGGGGAATTATGTTACTCATTAAATGTTGATTTTGTGTTGAACCTCTCGTGGTTGGAGGCTTTTCCCTAGAAGTCCCATTTAAACTGTGTGTAAGATGTTTCTATGGGGCTACCAGCTGGTTGCTCAGTGTGGCCAGATGAAGCGTACTCAGATGTGCTCAAAACTCACTAAAACTTTCTCTAACTGCCCTGCTGAATTAGTTTGGAATATGAAAGACTTTCTGCAGACCTCTTCAGTCTCTTACAGTGGGTTGGGAACTTGTTCTCTAACCACCTTATGCTGTGGCACGCTGCATGCACATGGCATCGTTTGGTACAGCTCCATGGCTGCTGCTTGACCCACTTGTTCTTAGTATGTGCAGTGTAAGTGCTGGAGAGGGGCTGTGGTGTTCTGCAGTGTGTCCTGTGCCTTCTGCCCCAAGGGTCCTCTGGCAAGTCACAGGCCCAACACAGAGCCATGTCCCTCCTTCCAGATGTGCCACCTGCAGTACATGAGGTTGTGTGATGGGCCCGTGGCATCCTGTGCTCTTGGCAGCTGGGTATGAGATACCTGCAAGCTTCATTCTTCTGGCTCGTGCCTCCTGCACTGATAGGTTTGGTCAGTTTTGTTGGTGCAGTGTGAGCCTTGGGAGCTCTGAGTCGAGGGCTGGGAAGGGGCTGGTTTCAGTGACTCCAGTGCATGGGGTCGCTCAAGGAGTGGGTGCTGTCAGCTGTGTTTTAGCCACACAAGCCTTCAGACTGCTGCTGGATGTGGTCTCCAAAAGAAGAGCTCATCAGAACAGTGTTGTGGAAATACTTCCTCATTTGGATGGGGCAGGTTACACATTTTGGGATACTGGGAAACTAATCTGGTTTGTCATTAATGAAACAGAACATACTGCAATGCAAATGAGTGGAGTTGCATGACAAGTGGTCCCACAGTCCTCAGCAGTTGCTGTTGATTGTGCAGTCTTAATTATTCATGCTATGCAAATTGCATTTCTCATCTTGCTCCTTCTTGTGTACATATTTTTAATACAGGACTTGCCTACAAACAGGCTGGTTCTTTCACTTGAGAGACTGGGATTGTTTCTGGCAAAGTTCTTAATGTTCCTTTGTGGAGCGAGCTCTGGCTGAGCTGGGCAGAGCTTGGGAGCTCAGTCAAGATGAATTCATCTGTCTGTAACTTCAGATGAAGAAAGGGAAGAGTTTGTGGGGTATTATTTGATAAGAACAAAAGCTTTCAAATAGTTTTCAACTTTGTTTTCTACACTGAAGCTCTTGAGGTACTTGTTTTCTGGACAGTTGTTTGGAATAGACATGTGGGAGTGTTCTTTTATTCATCCTCACTATTACTTTGCATTTCAGGTACACTAAACCACTCACCTTTGCAGACTGCATTAGTGATGAGTTGCCATTAGGATGGGAAGAAGCTTATGACCCTCAGGTTGGAGTTTATTACATAGACCACAACACCAGTAAGTGACGTGTTTCTGTGTTTGTGCAGAGTGATTGTTGTGTGCCTGAGTTAAAATGGACTGAACACAAAGCCACAGAATTGCCAGCAGCACGTTTTAGGGTAGGTGAGACCTGACTGATGAATCAAATCCTGTCCTTCTCCATCATACAAGTTACTTCCCTCTCACAGGAATCTGAGACCTTTTGGTTTGCAATCTTCAAATCAGAAGCCACATTCAGGCTAATACTCTGGACACACCTCTAAGACTTGGGTCTGCTGGGGAGTACAACTAGGTAGCAATGAGCTGGAGTTTGTTCTTAGCCTGGAATTTGTCCTTGTGGCCAGACCATTGGAAACAGTGCAAAGGTCTGGTATTGCCTCCCCTGGCAGGGAAACACTAAATGCCTGCATGACCTCTCTTTCCTGCAGTTCACACTGCCTTTACTGGAGAGGAAGCTCAGGTAGGCCTGAGATACCTGAGAGGTGTGCAGGCTGTAAAAGAGTTATGTTCAGGCTTGTGGCATTTTTATTCTGTGTCCTCAAACTAAGCATGTGCTTACTGTGTCAGATTGCTTCATAGACCAGAGGTGTGAAGCTTTATAAGCTCATTTGAGTTATAAGAAAATAAGAATTGGATTTGTCATTACAGATACGGTTAGGAGTTCCTTACTGGGTTGTGTTGGAACAACCCCCCTGCAAAGAGTAGCAAACAACAAAACAAGTCAGTGGCTTTGGTTCTCTTTACAGAACAGCTCCAGTTGCAGCCAGTTCACAGCAGAACCAGGCCCAGGCCCAGCCCTTTGGGGGTGCCTGTAACTCAGGCAAAGAGAAAACTCTTTAAAAGACAGAAGTGCCTCCAAGTTGTTTTTCTGGTTGGGGTTGTGTTTAATCTGCTTCTAGGGCTTCAGCTGAGAACTTCAGCAATTGCTTTCAGCAAGTTAGGGATCTTTGTTTAAATAAAACCATGGCAGTCTGTTTTTCCTTGGCCATCTTCACACCTTCCCTTTCCGACAAAAGCCTCATTTTCACCTGTAAGACTGCACCTTCTGGGGTTTAGCAGCTTCCCTTGGATGTTACAAACGCAGAATGAGCACAGCGTCTTCTCAGAAGGCACCAGCTGCTCCCTGCAAGGCAAAGATCAAATGTCTCCAGATGTGAAGGTGACACAAACATTTTTACCGAGAGTTTGTCACCTCAGTGTCACAGTATTTACATAGCTTTGAGTGGCTTTATCTTGATTAGGTAGGGGATGTTGATTTTTCCTCTTACTGGAAGTGGATAGTGGGGAAGAAGCGGATGGACAAGCCTACAGGACCCCACAGAAGAGGTCTGTAGGGGACAGGACTGGACAGACTTTGCTTGAGAAGGTGCTAAATTGTAAGACACAAACTGGGGTCTCCTCTAGGTCTGTAAGACCATGGCTTGAATCCATTTCACTTCTACAAGAAAGCACTCTGGAGAGTTAAATATGAGGTTGTTTTTTAAAGACAGGCTGAATCTTCCTGCTTTTTCCAGTCTCATTTGGGTCTGGGTTATCCCTGTGCTGACTACACTTACAAAAGGAGTAACTGCTGTAGAAGTCGTGTTAAGAGTTCTTTTTACCTCCTCAGTGAATCTGTGTCTTTATGGCTGTGTGCAGGCAGGAAGAGAGAAGAGCCTGGTCAGGCTCTCCAGAGGAGTCAGATATGGTTGAACTTCTCTTCCTGTCTCTGCTGGTTGGAGGTTTACTCTATCAGGTGTGGGATGTAGGAGGTGCTGACCAGGGTGCTCAGGGTACTGGCAGCCCCTGGACAGGGCCATGCCACCTGCAGTGACTCTGCAGGGCTTTGCTGTGTTAAGGCAGCAGCGTTGGATTAAGAGGTTCCTGCCAGTTCAGTTTTACCTGTACAGTGCTTTGCGGAAGCTGTTTGTTCCCTGTCTCTTGTCACTGAAACTTCTCCGGGGCTTGGTGGTTTTTCCCTTGGATGAATTCCCTTCTCTGGCTTATCAAGCAGTGACATGGGCTGTTGCAGTAGATATAAGGCTCTGCTGGAGCTCTGGGACAATTTCATTGTCCCACAAAGAAATTATCTTCAGCCACTTTCTGAAGTGAACATCAGGGTCACCTCTGAGCACAGAAGGACTTGCCTCAAGTAAAATGAGGGATGTTTCCAAGAGTCTTTTCCTTGTCTCCTCTGAACTTTCTCTTCAATTGGAGATGTATTTTTATCTTCTCATTTATTTTCCTCTCCTATCCATACTGGAGGATGCCAAGTGCTTGTTGTCACTGTGGCCTGTCCTAACCAAAACTGGGGCATTTGCCTAGGCAAGGATGGCTAGCTGTGCTCCTGGGGGGACAGGTTCAGGTACAGGAAGCCTGTTGTGGGACATGAATGCCTGATAGCATCCTGAGTGTTAGCAGAAACTGCAGCATGTAGGTGGGACAAAGCAGACGTGTGATCTTAGTTGGGTTGGCTGCAGGGTGAATGTGCAGAGCTCTGGTGGCAGGTCTGACCCTTTGTGGTCCGGGGCAGTTACCCCTGCTTCAGAGCACTCAAAAGCACCACAAGTTTCAGAGGTGTGCAGAGAAGGCTCCAAACCATGCCTGGTACCTGCTTCGTAGCAGTTGCTCTTAAAGTGTTTTACTTCTGTGGGATGCCAGAGGCTGCAAGGTTGACCTTGAATTCAAATTTCAATCAGATGTTGAAGAGAAACAAAATCATGACACTATGTCTTCTGCCAGGTCTAATCCAAAAACTCATGATAAAGCAAACCACAGCCACTTACCTTCAGTTAATCAAGAGACTCATCCTTGTGGTTTATGTTGAAATATCCTCTGGAGAGTGTCCAAAATCTCCTTGCTCTCCCAGGTCTCTTGCAGATGCCCTGTGCAGGAAGGAGCCATCATCAGAGGGTATGAAGGTGTTCAGCAGTAGCACTCATTTTTCTTCTTTTTACCACGACAGAAGGGTATGGAGGCAGGTTGGTTCTTGCTGCACACTTGAAGTATTTGAGATAATTATCAGAAACAAGCCCAAGGAGAGACCCAAATTAAATCTAAAGGCAGGAGGCATTAAAAAAAATGAGCTGAAGAACACTTCTGCTCCTCTCTGAGGCAAAATAAATACCATTAAATTGAAGAGAGTACCTAGAATACTTCTAAGGCAGTATTAATGCATAGCCCTGAGTGTGTCTGTCTGGGAAAGCTGCTTTGGAATTTGATTTGCACAGAGAATGATGCTGATGCAGGCAAGGTAAGACTGCATTCCTCAGCCATGGAGCAACCAGATTTCTTTGTGACAAGCTCAACATTAAATGAAAAATGCACAAGACACCAAGTGGTGTAAGAGCTGCATTTCTGTAGTCCCTTCACCTGATTGCTGAATGTCTTTTGTGTTTCTCAGGAGCTGGGGCAGATCGAGAGCCCTTGGCCAACAGGTTCATAGGCTGTTATCACACATTTGAAACTCAAAGCTGCAATCAAGGGTACAGTTAGTGCTGTGCTTACTGAAGAAGTTGAGGTGAATGCTTAGAAAACTTGGGAACAAAGGAGTTTCAGTACATTGGTGACATGGGTTAGTGGTGGCCTTGGCAGTGCTGGAGTAAAGGTTGGGCTTGATGATCTTACAGGTCTCTTCCAACTTGGTTGATTCTATGATTCTGTAACTGCATTGCCCATGCTCTCCATGTGCTGGCAAGTGTCGAGTCCCTGAGGTGGCGTGTGTGCTAGGGGTGGTGTCAGTGCTTTGCCACCAAATGGAGCTGTTCAGGATTGTAGATTGTTGTAATCTTCTTCCTGGTTGTTATAACGGAGGGATTTCCCTGCAGCAGCTTCCACCATCCTTCTTGTGATTAGAGGAAGAATGGGCAGGTAGCTGAACGGGAGACTGGAGCTGTCTGTGCTTGAAGAAGCCATAGGTACAGGTAGACTTATGACCTAGTGTCCTGAATTAGACTTCAAGAGTCCTGGGTACTGCCCCACTTCCTGCAGCGTGGCCCGGGCAAGCTGCATGTCTGGGAATATGGGGACAGCTCTCTGGGAAGCTTGCAGCTGACTTTCCCCTTTTGGCTCCACTATGGAGTAAAGGGATCTACTTACTGGGTAGGGGTTATCTGGGAATGGGATTTGGGGGCAAGGATAGAGACCGGAGCCTGGGTTTTCTGGCTCTCACAGTTGATACGCTGCTGTGTCTTCCTGGCTTTCATTTTGCTCCGTCTAAGAGAGACCGTGGTGCTGTCTTGGCAGACACCAGCACCTGCAGTTGGCACATGTAGCTGCTTTTTACCCAAGTTATTTTGGGGCGGTTTTTCAGTTCTAGGCTTAGCTTTAATGCTACATCAGCTGAAATGTTGCTTCTGCAGGACCTGTACAGGACTTCCTGTTGAAATGCTTCTACAGATTATACTGTTGGTATCTTAAAAAGGTTTTGCAGCTTCTCTAAGATTTCCTATGTAACTTGAAATGCCATGTGCTCTTCTGGGTCTTGAGGTACTGTTAAGACAAGTTATTACTGGAGTATCCTGTGAATTTTCTTATCAGCATGATCATGAGCAGCTTGTGAAAGTGGTTGAGTGTCCATCCCTTGGGTAAAATCCTTTATTTCTACTTCTGCTTGTATGATTATTGTCAAACCCTTCCCTGCATCCTGTGTGTTGTGGTGTTAGTCTCTTGCCTGACTTGCTTGAGAGCTGCTTCCACCGTGGCAGCTGTCACTAAATATTTCAAGAGGCTCTGAAGAGATGCAGATTAGATTCCTGGGGATCGTTTCAAGCAGCTCCTCTTTATTAATGATTCAGTACGTGGTGACCAGGCATCCTTCTTCAATATGGGAGTTTGGACACTGTAGAGCACTTAGTCAACTGACTGTTGGAACCTCTTCCAAGCAAGAACACAGCCTTGAAAGAGAAATGAAAATATTTTGGACACTTCTTCACAAACCCAAGAGAAATGGTGACAGTGAATTTGTCTCATTAGGATCAGGACTGGCTGCATGGCTGCGACCTTACGCCTCTTTCATGATTAGGAACCTGAAAAGCAGTGTACTGGTTGTGTTGGGCTGATGGAGATGAAGTGGTGTGGCTGTTCATTACTGCATTGCCTGTGTCACCAAAACATTCTCTTCTTCAATTCCACCTCTTGCATTTTACAGTGATTTAGTGCTGTACTTGCTTTCAGTGAGGGAAGTGTTTCCTCCGCTCCCGAGCTGCTGTGTATGAAATGGCATTTGAGAAGCTTTCATGAATACATTCTTTGATTTAATGAGGTTTTAAATAATTTTTGCTTGCTTATGGAATCTGAGTGAGAAGGGTTTCTTTCCCCTTAATAATACAAGTCGCTTGGCAGCCAAAGAGGCTGGGCAGAATTGAAACTGCTTTCATGTTGTCAGGTGCAGCATAAGGCAGTCATGTGGCAATGGTATTTTCTGAAAGGTTTTTATCAGCAAATAGCAGAGGTATTTTATTAGCCATGTTCTAACGCAGGTGCAATGAAAATGAGTCTAACAGTCAATGTCAGTATCTCAGAACTGAGTGTGCATGTGGTCGTGTGGGTGGTGTAAGAGGCAGAACCAGGGTGGCTTCAGCAGCAGAGCTGGAGTGTTGTGTGGTGATTTCATCAGGAGTTGTTCCGTACAGTGACTCAGTGGGGTTCATTGTGGAGCCATGGTCACCTCCTAGGAGAAAAGGGAGAATGTCTTTACTCCACAGATCTTACTCTGGCATGGGGATGGGGGCTATTTTAAAATGTTGCCATAGCTGGTGGAGTGTCTCCAGGCAGCATTCCACTGAGCTTGCCTCTTTCTGTTTTCTCTCTAAGAAACTACACAGATAGAAGACCCTCGTGTGCAGTGGCGGCGGGAGCAGGAGCATATGCTGAAGGACTACCTTGTCCTGGCCCAGGAGGCAATTGCTGCGCAAAAGGAGATCTACCAAGTGAAACAGCAGAGGCTGGGATTGGGCCCCGAGGAAAAACGGGAG
>NW_009922710.1:37671-66009 GCF_000696875.1 Nestor notabilis
GGAGCACAAACTTGGCTCTCAGACCAGCTGTGAGTAGTTTTGAACTCTTATCCAGTGACTTTCTCACTCGTGAACGCACTAGAACAGGAAAATGGTTGAAGCTGGTCCTCTGATGGAGCACTGGGATGTGTTATGCTGTGTCACTCTCCACATTTGCTCAGGTTGTCTCAAAAGCAATAGCTGCCTGGCTCCTGTGTGGTAAAGCAGAACTGCTATGGGGCAGTAGTGCAGTTGGCTCAGTCACTGCAGGCAATGTGCAGGTTTTCAGCATGAGCTTCCCAAGTGTGAAAGAATGTGGTGACTGGCTCAGTGCAGAAAAATAGAGTTCCCTGGTATTCCATGACCCCCTGTCCAGAGTATAGAAACAAAGCAAGAAGGCTCATCTTGGGTATTGTTGCCAGGCCCTTTTGGTTTTTAACATTCCAGGTAGCTGAGTGTCTTGGGGAGCTAAGGGTCTGTATGTTAGGCCATGTAGAAAATAACATGAGTGGATTATCTCTCTGCATATGAAGAACATTGTTTTGTGCTCCCTATTCTCTGTCACACAGGAAACAATACCTGGTGCTTCGAGAGTTGGTGCAGAAAGGTTTATAGTAGGACAAACTTCCTCCTTTTTGTTCCTTATTAGGAGCTGCAAAATGCCCACAAGAAGATTTATTGCCTGCAAGAATTGTTTTTATAATCCTTAGTGTTGCAGAGTTCTTATGTTCTTGTCAGCCACATCAGTGGGATGACCTCCTCCACTCCATGAGTTCTGCTGGCTAATATTGTGCCACAAGTTAGAAATGCTTAAGAAGTTTTGTGTCAGCTGAAGGAGTCTTATTTGAGCACAGAGCCGTCCGTCAGCTCTGAAGTACAGTTCTAGTCTTTTCCTGTGAGCGCTCTACCCAAGTGCTGGTGTCCAGCCCAGCCCATTCAGAACACTGTGAACATGAATTCCATGGGTGTGATGTGATCTATCTTAAAAATACAACCAGAAAGATCTAGTAATGCTTTTCCATGTTTACAGGGCATGAACTGATGGTTGCAAGGATCAAAATATCTCTCTTGCCTTACAGCTACCTCTAACTACACTGCACAGCAGAGAGCTCCTGTAACTTCTGAAGCAGAAGGGTTTCAACTGCTGCTGAGAAGAGAATTCTGCTTTTAATGGGACATAGATTTAATCCAGTGTGACACACTGTGTGATTGGTGTGTCCTCAAGGCTGTGAAATGCTTGCACTGCATTTTTCAGTTTCTTCTCATTCTGTGTTTTTCTTTGTTCCTAAACATTCAGTGGGTTGTTTACTCAGTGAGAAAGCCTGCAAGTAAAAATAGAGTAAATCTGTATGCCTGTCCCTTAAGTTCTGTTCAGTGCCTGTGGAAATGCAGGAAACCACACTACTGAATGGTGTGAACATGTTTGGGAGTCTGAGTTAACTGTGTTAACCTGGAAAAAATCCAGTCCTTGGAGATGTAGGACATGCTCCGGCCTCCCTAGTACCTGCTTTTTGTGGAGCACTTGACTGCACTGTTGCCTTTCCCTGCCTTTGAGGGGTGACAAGAGACCTGGAAAATGCCTAAAGGCCTGCACCAGCAATGTGTGGAATTCCAAGTGTGTGGCAGTGAGGGGAGGTCTTGGTGTGTGGAAGGCAGAGCTGCTAAACTTGATGTTGTATTTGTTCTAGTGATCTCCGGCTCGTCGTCAAGTTCCAAGTATGACCCGGAGATCCTCAAAGCGGAGATTGCTACTACAAAATCCAGGGTAAGTGGTATGAATGGACCTCAGGTTGCCATGAGTAGCTTCAGCTATTTCCAGTCCTCCTGGCAAATACTAAAAGGAGATGCCAAAGCAGCTGAAAGAGCTAATACAGCCATTCTGAATCTAGGAGATAATCTGTCAGAATCCATAAACAGCCATTTTAAGAGTTTGAAGCACTTTTTCCCCGTTGGACTCCCTTGGAAGCTGCAGTGCACACTGTGGTAGGACATGTTGTGGGGTGCTGAGCTGTGCTGGCTCCTCGGCGCTGCAGCCTGGGAGCTCTCCAGAGCCTGGCAGCTGGCGTGTCCTGGCTCAGTGCAGGCTGTGCGCAGTGGCAGTGTGCACTCCCATGCAGAGCTCACTTTGGGAAGAAGAAAGGACCAAAGTAAAGTAGGTCAGTGTGGCCTCTGTGCAGGAATATAAACCAGCAAGCTGTAGGGTCAGTGGATTTGCAATATGTGTTATCATCCTGCTGTGTTACTCATGCAGTGGGGCTTTTAGTTTGGTATCTTGGAGGATGGCTTCTACCGCTGCAGTGTAACTCCTGTCCTGATGCTGAATGGTTTTTAATGCCCAAGAAGGGTTTAAATGTTTTCATGTAAAATCAACATGTGTTTCATTCTTCTCTCTCTTGAATTTTTCTCAGCTTTTCTGCTTATAAGGTTGAAAAGTCCCTTGAGCTCCTTATTAAGTGGTGTGATATCTGGGTGCTGGATAAAGCCCTAGCCAGTATAATGTCCTGATGAGGATGCAGTCAGGGCTGTTAGCTGCTGTTGAGATGAATTGGTTTTCTGGAAACTTTGTTTAGAGTGCTGTCTATAGTGAATAAGGTTTGAATTGAATGCATAGTGCTGCACCTAAATACACAAAATACCATTCTAAAACTATGACATCTTGCTGCAGGTTAATAAACTCAAGAGAGAAGTAGCTCACATGAAGCAAGAGCTCCAGTACAAAGAGCATGGATTTCAAACACTGAAGAAGTAAGTTTGTTCTCAAGATATTATTTTCAGTGTAGAATATCTCTGGCTTGTAATGCATCCCCCTCTACATTTATAAATAGCTGTCTAAATAAAGTCAGCTGAAATATGTTGCTGCTGCTATCTTTAGGCATATGCAACTGAAAGCAGTACACAGCCCTGGGGCATCAAATAAATGCTTTTATGTGATTGACTGCATCAGAACTGACTTCATGGCAAAAAGAATTTGAACCAGGATCTCCTCAGTTAAATGGTATTCCATTTTACTCAGCATTGCTCAATACAGATGACGGTACAGCCCATTATCTTCATTACAAGAGCCATTGGGTTAGGGCACTGAGGAAGAATTTGGGGTGGAGTAGAAGAGGAGGAAAAGTTTTGGGTATTTCCTTGCCTTTTTATGACGAGACAGCCGGTGTGGTTTAAATTATGTTACTGGTTAATACCTTATTAATTGTAAATGTCAGCTGGGGTAGAACTCCCTTGAGAAGAGGGAAGGAGGAGGCAGCTTGTACTTAGGCTGTGAAAGCAAATGCAGCCATGCATGGGAGGCCTGTGCCTGGGTTTGAAATCCTGACTGAAAACAAGGTCATTCTCATGGATGGCTGAGTTGAACCTCTCTAGGTTAGAAACAAGGTAACCAGCAGCAACCTGCCCAGAGGTACTGTTTGGGGGGTTTGTGTGCATCTTTGTCCTCCCTAAGGAGTCAAAGAGATGATACAGCTAAAATCAGTTCTGAAGCTTAATGTACTTGCGAGTGGAGTAACTTAGGTGGTGATGATGTGATTCCTTGTCCTGTTGTCTTTGTTATGCTTTAGGAGCGTGTTTCCGTTAAAAATGAGTGTCAAGCTGCATGCATCTGGGATAATTACATTAGCTGGGCTTTAGAAAGTGTCAGCTTACTGCATATTTTTTTCAACATTTCCATGCAGAATTGACATGAAAATGTCTGATACTCAAGGTGGCTACAAACTTGATGAGGCACAAGCCATTTTAAGTGAAATGAAAGCTCTCAAGAAGGCCATCACATCAGGGGAGAAGGAAAAACAAGATCTCATTCAGGTATTGAAATAGGATGACTTTGTAGTGCTTTGTGTCACCATTGCCATCAGCTTGAATTTCTGAGAAGTAATTGAAGTATTCTGTATTTTGGATATGTAATTGATGTTTTTATTAACATAAATCAGTTCTGTATTGTGGTTGGACTGCAGCCTTTTTGTTCTTCAGATCCTGGAAAGAATAAATATAAAATATAGCAACTAACAGTAGTAAGCGCTTGCTTAGAGATGAGTGTTTGTCTCAGGGTTTATTGATCAAGAATAAACCAGAGTAACTGTATTGCAGTCAAAGAGCAGACCTGAAGAAGCCTTGAAAACACTGTGGCCCACTTGGTCTGCCATCTCCAGCAGGGCCTGCCTGCTCAGCAGGATGGTGTGCTGCTGCCTGTGGGCTGCTTGGTGCTGTGGGAGATGGAGTCCAGCCATGCTTGACCTCACACTTGCAAAGTCTGAGTGTACACAGTAAACATGGTCAGACCTTAAATCGTGTAGGTTAGGCTAAAGCTATGGGGCTGCCGAGGTACTTTAAGCAGAAGTGAGCTCACCTCATTGATTTCTATGGTTTTAGAGCTTAGCCAGGTTAAAAGACAGCTTTGTGAATGACAGAGGATCCCAGCCAGACCTGTGGGGCAGCAGCATGTCCATGGAAAGCTCCGGCCCTTTGTCACCCCGGCAGTACCTGGATGTCAGCTCCCAGACCGACGTTTCAGGAAGCGTGAGTAATTCCTGAGAAGCCAAGTGCATGTGGAGACGTTCCCCTGAACCATGTGTAGTACTGCCTTAGCACAAGTGTCTGTGAAATGATACCTTCTCCTGGTTTGAACTTCAGTGTGACCTTCATTTTTGTGTGCAATGTTAATATATCTCTAAAGGCAACCTGCTGTTTGCCCACACTGTCTCTGTTAGAACAGCACAGGTGGGAATAAAGGGAAAGTAAGTTTTATTTTGCCTGTAGGTGTAGGTTCTTCTGATACAAATATTCCCTTCACTCTTTATAGCAGCAATATACTACCACACAAGAAACATCCAGAAGCTATATATGGGCTAAGCTCTAATGCGGACACTTCCCTTAAGAGTGTTTGGCTTTTAGTGTGTTACAAGTGGGAATGATGGCATATGTGCAGATCTTTTGATGCCATCAAACATGTTTAATATTCATAAACCTTCAGTCCCACTTGTGCAACAAGATTGTAAGTGTCAGGTTGGTGCCAGCCTCAGCAAGGACTCGATCAGCGCTGTGGGTACATAGTATATCTCAGAGCACATCACAGAGGCCACTCTCACAAACCTTCATTTAGATGTTTGGAGCCACTTTCAGTCAGGGCCACGCGCAACACTAAAGATGCGCACATATGGGCATGATGGGATGGATGTCCCATGTCTTTAAGACTTTACAACCAAATCAAGATGCCATCCAAACCAAAATACAACACAGCACTTAAAGACTGCAAACAGCATTTAAGAAGAAAGATTACAAAGCTCTGTGTGTGCATGAGAATAGAAGCCCAAGATAGATGTGTTCAAGGCCAGGTTGGACGGGGCTTGGAGCAACCTGCTCTAGTGGAAGGTGTCCCTGCCCATGGCAGGGGGTTGGAACTGGGTGAGCTTTAAGGTCCTTTCTAACCCAAACCATTCTACGATTCTATGTGGTAGATTTTGTTTTTCTGATAAACTAGGCCAGAAAGAGCCTCTGAATCTTGTGGGGTTCTTATTAGTTGAAGGAATCATGAAAATTTTAATCAAGGCAGTATTTTCCTATTCTGTGCTTGATTTAACTAGCAAATGAGTGTGACAAGAGCAAGTGTAATTGTAACATGAACAATTTCAATAGGAAACATCCAAAGAGGAGTGGTTGTTACGTTGCTGAATTTATATTTTGTGTCTCAGTTTACTACCAGCAGCAATAACCAGTTGGCTGAGAAAGTGAGATTACGCCTTCAGTATGAAGAAGCAAAGAGAAGGTAATTCTTTGGTCTGTTGTAATTTTTGGCTGTCAAATAGCTTACTCTGAAGATGTTTTACTAGAAGAGGTGCCACTCAGCTTGAAACCCAGCGTTACTGCTTACTTTTGGAGAGTCAGTGAGGCGATATTCTTTCTGGGCCAACATTATCATTCAAGAAATAAATAACCATCCTAGAAATTACTAAGGAATGACTAATACGTGAAGAATTCAGTCTGGCCACACCTGTAGGGACATAAGTGGTTTTGCTACCAGTTGCCAAAGCTTCCCCATTCCTAATAAGGAGACTGTACTGCAAGGCATCTCCCTGCTTTGTTCAAAATGAAATGAATGTTTGCATGGCTTTAAGACTCATAAGGAGGAATGTATATTGTGTTACCATCTAGCATATCAAACTATGATCAGTGGCTACAATTGCAGAGCTTATCTTCAAGAAGGTAAGTTTTTACCCTTGCCCTCTTATCTGAGATGAATGGAGAATAGATTTAAAATGTCATCTCTACTTAACAAGCCAATTTAAGCAAATGTTTTCTGGGATTTACTTTTTTAATAGCTAATGGCTAGCTCAGTTGTTCAGTTAAACAGAAAACCCACCAGGCATTATGATTTAGGCTTTGATTGGCCTGGTCCTTGTGCAGCCATGTAACCAGTGGTGGTGGTGTCTTCAGTTGAAACAGCTCTAAAGGGACTTTGCAATTCCAGAATAAAAAACTTCACCTGCATGGTATAATGAGTACTTGGGATATGTGCAAAAAGAAGGATTCTTCTCTAGTCTCTGCTTAGAGATCAGAGCTTTAAGGCTGGGGTTACTCAGTGTTCTCATTTCAGTATTTTGTCCTGGTCATTAGGCTATGTTTCTCTGATCTGTATCTGTGGCAGTTGTTAAAGACTGTGTGTGCCCAGCAGCTTTGGACATGAACTTACTGTTTTCTTCTCTTCTTCTATTTTGCCAATCCAAGATCTGCCAACCTGCCTTGACATTCAAATTGTTCCGTGACTTCTTAAAACAACATTACAATTATGAATCCTCCAGATGCAGTGCTTAATTTTGCAGTGTTAAAATTGCTTTTTACTTCTAAGCTTCGCTGAAGACTTCCATTTAATTCATATTGACTTTCCACCTTCACATTGCAGTGGAGTGCTCTTACTTCAGCCTGTATCTTTTCCAAGGAGGGATGAGTGGATAATGGCAAACCTGAGAAGATAATTAATATGCTCTTTAGAAAGAGACAGAACTTTGCAAAGGCAGCAAATAGTTCATTGGAAGTAATGATGAAGGGCACGGAACACAGTCTTGCACTTAAAGAAGGTTTGATGGAGACAGGCTGAGAAAGTTGGGGCTGTTCAGCCTGGAGAAGAGAAGCTGTGTGGAGACCTCAAAAGCAGCTTCCAGTGTCTGAAGGGGGCTACAAGGATGCAGGAGAGACTCTTCATGAGGGACTGGAGTGATGAGTTCCAGCTGCAACAGGGGAAGTTCAGGTTAGATACAAGGAAGAAGTTCTTCCCTGTGACGGTGCTGAGGTGCTGGCACAGGGTGCCCAGAGAAGCTGTGGCTGCCCCATCCCTGGCAGTGTTCAAAGCCAGGCTGGACAAAGCCTTGGGTGACATGGTCTAGGGTGAAGCATCCCTGCCTGTGGTAGGGGGTTGGAACTGAATGATCTCAAGGTCCTTTCCAACCCAACCCATTCTGTGACACCTTGTGTCTGTCTTAGATTATCTATAGATTTTCTCATAATTTAGAAAAAACATTAGCATGAGGAAAGATGGGTCTGAATGGGATGAATATTTGATGCTAAAATGAAAAGCTGTTGGAGAACTGTGGGTTTGGCATGATCTTTAGTAGGAGCTGCAGAAACAAGTATCTTGACTGGCTTTGAGCTGGAACAATGCTATGGATACAGTGACTCATGAAGAACCTTCTGCTCCTGTGGTGTTATGATGATCCCATGTTAATTAGGTTAGAACTAGGAGATCTGTAAGGGGCCGACGATTTTAAAGGACTGTATCAGACACTGTTTGCACCATTGTTGTGGACCAGACTAAAGCTATAGATGCAGGTGAATATGTTGCTGAACTTCACCACGCCAGAGCTAGCAGGGTACAATTTTTCATGTTCCCTTACCCGTCTCTGAGTCCTCTCCTTTCAGAGCTCAGTGAGACAACAAGAGAACATAATGTTAAACCTGCAAAACAGAACGAAGGGCAACAGCAGTGGCAAACCTTTAGCTTAATTGCATTGGAAACTGATAACGGGTATCATGTCAAAAGAGATGTCAGTGCTGCATCTCAACAAGGAGATAGCTGCTGCAGCATAAATGTAATCAGAGATGCAACTCAACTATGTTGTACAATTTCAGACTCAGTGGTGTAGCATTTGCATTCTGAGCACTGTTTTAGTTCCTTCAACAGTTAAACTTTCAGCTTGGGTTTTGTGTGACTGGTGGTAACTCAGAGATTTAAAATTAGGCTTTCTAATCTCCTAAAATGGAATATTTTAATGTCACATTCAGCAGCATTGCAAGTGGTGGGTATTTGGTCAGTTTTAGACCACACCTCCCACTTGGATTTTATGTTTTTCTGAAGGCTGATCTAATATAGGACTGCTGATTACTTGTGGATACACATTTCAGCGTACACTTCTGTGGAGATGCGTGTGCTCTGAATGGTCTCTAGGGACTAAAAATGTTGTATGTTATGCTGCAAGTACCAGCTTTCCCCAGTAAAAACAAGAGGCTTGATATGACAATGAATAAACCATCTGGCTACCTGGTCTAGGTAGAAGGAAAACAGGTAAATAAAACTTAGACTTCCTGTTCTGTGTCTTGTTGAGGCCTGCAAGTGGCCATTCAGAAAGATGGTATGAGCTGAGCCTAGAGGTGCTGGCTTCTTTGCAGTGCAGACCCAGTGTGGCTCAGCAGGGATGGAGTGCAGACTTGGTCAGTGATGCTGAAGGGCTGGAGTTCTCAGCCAAATGCCAGGCAGTCTGCAGAGCACTTCTTCTGTATTGGTGCTGGTTTACTGGGGAAAAAAATAGAAGAATAAACCTCCTTTCAACTGAGAAGGGGAAAAGGAATGATCATCTACAAACGTAAAACTTGAGGTTAGTTTAACAAAGCTGTTAGACTCGGAAATGCACAGAGAACAAATTCCAGTGGAAAAGCCCTATCCATGCAAATGTATGCCAAAAGTGATCAGATTAATGCCAACCAATCCTCTTAAACTCATATCCCTTCAAAATGCACAGAGGAATTCTTGGATTATGACTTAATGCCACTGTTAATTCTTTGTTGGAGCACAGTATTGCACTCTATCAGGCACTTAAAAACAAAACAGCTCCTCAGAAGACCTAAAAATAGTTGAGCTGAGTATCAGTTATGGAACTTTAATTAGAGTTAGCAACTTGCTGTGGGAAATGGGTTTACAGAAAGTGAGGCTTCTCTTTGGAAAGGTGATCTCTAGTCTGTCTGCTGTGCTGGAGCAGGCAGGTCACTCTGTGAGCCTAATACTTCACAGGCCTTCTCAGGGCTCGAGTTCCTCTTGGCCTCCGGAGCTTGGAAGACAAAGCTTTATTCTTCAAGGCCATTCAGCAGTCGTGTAGCTGCTGCTGCCTAGATCTGCATCTTATTACTTACTCCACACTTGGATTTGGCTAGTTGGCATTGAATTTGCTCTGTGCCTGCGTGTGTGCCGGTTGGTGCAGGAAGCATGCACCATCCTGTGCGCTTCTGTAGCATAAACCAGGTTCTAGGAAGGGATGAATCCAGAGTAGTAGCTGCAGCTATTTGTTGTGCCTGATTCAAATCCAGTAATTCTGTCATCAGATCCTGAAGCCCTTACCAAAGGGAGATGAATACTGGAGTTTAGCTTTACACACACAGCATTTCACTTCCATTTCTTATGTATTTACTAAACCTGAGTGAGACATTACCCTGAGCTAATGGTGGGAAGGGGCATGTATGCCTTGACTCGTATGCCTTGGCGCTCCTGTCTTTAGTCAGTCAGGTGAATTATTTTTGCAGGTACCGTGTTTTATACTGCAGGATACTTCTCCTCCTTGTTTGCCTTCTCAGCTTTTGTAATTTCTCCACCCAGCACATTCTGCCCTCCCCATTCCTTGCTCTGCACTCGATGATTCTGGATTGTGCAAGTTCCAGAAATGCAAGTCCTTGGTAGCTCTTATTCAACTTTATCAGTAGTGGTTTTTTTTCTCACCAGACTACCACGATCACCCTGTCAGGTCATGAAGAGTTGTAGGTCAGTGAGTCCAAAGGAGACAGCTTCCTTTGGGAAGACTGACGTTACTGCCCTTGATTCTGTATCCTGACCTGCTGCTGGGTTTTTGCTTCCGTCTGTATGTTGACTACAAAGCTGACCATTTGTGAAGCTAACTGAACAGTTCACATACTTGGGACATTGGGATAGTTGGAGTAAGCAACCTCCTCACCTTCCAAAAGCTGTGCTCTCCTCTGCTGTCAGTCAAAGCTTTTGCTGAATTCTAGACCTGTGTTTGAGTTGCTTTTAGTAATCATATTCCTGCCTAAGATAATGCTGTATGGTGCTGAGGGATTAGTGATACAGCATTGAAACTGAAATCTGGAATGATACCTCTAATGCAAATAGACTTTAATTTCATTCAAGAAGGTAGCTCTGGATTTAGGTAGGATCACATTGCCTCTTCAATTCTTCATGTCCTCAGATACACACTGCACCAAAAGCAGCATAGCTCTTTAATGTGCCCAAAATGTTTCTTGTTGAGCTAATAGTTAGATTCTTCCAGTAGCAGCATGCATATGATTAATGTCCTCATTGTAAAGACGAAAATAGTTTCTAAACTTTTGAGTAACCACTGGTCTTTATCATCCTATCCAAGCCATACACAGAGAGGATCCAGTTCTTTTCCATAAGCCTGATCAGAGATCAGATATTTACAGTTTTCCGTGAGCTAAGAGTCTTCTTTGGGGCAGTGGCAGATGTGGTTGGCTGTGGTGCTCCTTTGTGTGTCTGGAGCAATAGCTCAGGCACTTCTCATGGAATAACTGCTTGGGTTTTGTGCTGCAGAATAGCAAACCTGAAAATCCAGTTGGCGAAGCTGGACAGCGAGGCCTGGCCCGGCGTGCTGGACTCAGAGCGGGACCGCCTCATACTCATCAATGAGAAGGAGGAGCTCTTGAAAGAAATGCGGTTTATCAGCCCCAGGAAATGGACTCGAGGAGAAGTGGAGAGGCTGGAAATGGAGAGAAGGCGCCTGGAGGAAGACCTTCAGGCTGCTAGAGACACGCAGAGCAAAGCTCTAACTGAGAGGTAGGTTACGTGACATAGGACAGAGCTTGCTTTGTTGGCCAGGGGGTAATGGGGAGCAGGCAGCAGCAAATATCCCCTGGCTGCATGCTGATGGCAGTGTGCCCTCCGCTTTCCAGGAGAGTTCCTACTTAAATGTTTCTGAAATCATCTTCCAAAAGGAACTGCCTGCAAGTCTTACTCCCCAAGTGGGGAAAGGTGGTGGTTCCTACAAATGGATCCTCTGAGAGTATGGAAGAAGTGCTCAAAATAGCCCAGTGTAATGTTAGTGTACTCTAATGTTTCTGTGTGCAGGCAGCACCTCGCAGCAGCTCCTGCAGTCTGGAGACTGGCAAATGTCAACAGATGGAATTGTACATTTCTAAAATGTGGTGTTTGTTCTGAGCATCCCTGTATGTGATTCCTGTAGGAACTGATATTTGACAGGGCTGTGGGAGTTGCATGGAATATCCTGTGAATCTAAACTAGCTGGAAAAAATGCCAGCTATCTTCCCTAATTTCACTTGTGTTGCAAGGGGAGATCTCATGGGTATGTACAGGGAGGGTGAATGCTGCATTAGGCATTGCACACTAGAGCTTTACAACCTGGGTGTATTAATGTGGGTGTCTATGGCAATACTTGTAGCTGCATTCTCTTGAATATATATGGAATAGCACATTGCATTCACTCTTTCTGTGGCCTTATATTTTTATTTCTTCTACACGCTCAGTGTCCAAACTACCAATTCTTCACAGTGTTTACGTGGTTTTATTGTGGTAGAAAATTGGAGGCATCTCAGATGTTTCAGCTGCAGGACTTTTACCAGCCTGAAGTTCAACAAATGCTCCTGGCCTTGCCATAAGATGAACACCTTCATTTGTGATTTTTAGGAGTATGGTTGTCTCTTAGTGTACCAAAGAAATAGCACTTTTCTGGAGAAGGATTTCTTGTCCAGAGGCCTGTTAAGTTAGGATATGAGCACCCAATTGCATGTGTCTGTGTCTCAAACCAATTCAGGTGTGAAATAAAACTGAGGTGTTGCTAAAGTCCATAATTCATGTAAAGCCATAATGAGTTAGTTAGTAACTAAGTCATGTAAACCTTAGTCATCCATAGACCTGACTGAAAGCAAATGAAAGCATTTACACCTTTATTAGCACAGGAAGTATAAAAATGCAATAGTGTAGAGCAAGCAAAACCTGCCTGACTCTAGAAATACTAACTTACATAGTACTAGCTGTAATTATTTTCCCTGTTAAGAATGTTTGCAGGATTGAGTTCCACATTTTGAAGGTATTGGAAGGTGGTAAGCGCCTACACATCCTGACCAAGTTCTGTCCCACATTACACTGTATATTCTTACTAACTTTCATAGGATTTCATAGCAAAAATAGAATCTTGCTTTACTCCTCATTTTAAGTAGTAAACGCTGCTTTAGCTCATCACTTTCTTCTGGCTTCTCTTAGGTTGAAGTTGAGCAGCAAAAGAAATCAGCTTGTCCGAGAACTGGAAGACACAACGCGATTAGTTGCCATGTTGCACACCCAGCTGAAAAGGTACATAACCTTCTACAGAAGTTGTAGGTGCTTTATGTGCACGTGGTGAAACTGCCTTTCTGTGCTTTCATCTCCCAACTCGGAGGTCTAAAACACCTTTCAGTAACAGTAGTGACTCAGGACCCCTGTGTAGTCAGTGGAAGGAGAAGCCTTTAGGGTTCTATGTCCCACTCAGTTTAGATGGATGCTTTAGAATGGAGTAAATAACCTTGTGGTGGTGCCTCTGACAAAAGGAGGAGTTTGCTTCTATTTTGGACATGACAGGTGACTCAGGATAGCTGAGATTTTAATTACTAATGTTTGAATTACCTGAGTATTAATAAAGTATGTTATCTTGACACACTGCAAGTGAAGTGGATCTCAGTTATACAACTACATGTCATGTATGAACGTCATGATAATATTTCCCTAAATTAATTCCAAGTATGCTGTTGCTTGCAATGTAGACAGTGTATTGAGAGATCCCTGAATCGGTTGTGGTTCATATGGTGTATATAGAAATGTTTCTGCAGTCATAATGTGGTCTGGTTGTTCAGGCTGTGGTTTTGGAAGATCATAGGATTACTGTTTGCAGACAAATGCATGACGGCAAGCAGTAGGGCCAAATCAGCATTAGCTAAAACTGGTTTTATCTTTTTGATTAGGAAGAGAGTTTGGTGGGGTTTTTGTTTGGTTGAGGTTTTTCCTACCAGCATATACTGAATTTACTCTGTTTGTAGCTTCTGCCCCACTTGGATTCTGTTTCATTTTGTGAAGATGACACCGAAAAGACTGGAAAGAAATCATAGTGCAAGACTGACATGTAAATAAAGCCACCATGGAGAATAGCTATCTGTGATGCTCTTATGCAGTGGAAATGCACCATGTTTTCATTTCATCTAGCTGATTAGGGATCTTTTGAGGTGATCAAGAAGCATGTGAAACTAATTTCTTCCTAACTATGTGCCCAGTGTTCTTGGCATGCTCCTTCACAAGAATAAGCATTTGTTATTAACCCCATAATGCAAAATGTCTGGCATTCAAAGGTATGCACAAAATGAAGTCGAGCCCAGTTTGTTGATAGGGAAAGGATTAATTAAAAATCCCTCCCTTTTCATAGTGAAACACAGTGAAACGCTCTAAATTCATTAGTCCTTCCAGATCTATATATACTGCCAAAATGCAAACGCATCTGTCACATTTCAGTTACGTTTCAACCAAAACCTTCTTTGAACAAATGTGATACAATGCACATCTGTCATACAAATGCAGAAGACATTTTGTGTCAAAATTATACTCAATTCTGCATACTTTCCTTTTTCTCATAAGGCCAGTGGCATAATTATACAAACGCAGCTTCCAGCTTTTACCTCATAAATAGTAAGTAAGGGATTATTAGGTTGAACATTCTCACTGGTTTGCAGTGGGGCAGCTGAAGCCACCTGGATGTATGCAGAGATTTTTCAATAGCTCATGCCTATCTGAAGTGAGGGTTAAGGGTCTTTAAACAGTCAGTAATGAGCCAGGTATTTAATGCCTGGAGCAGGACTGTTAGTTTGAATGGCATTTCTAGGGATGGTGGGTGCTGTAGTCAGTACTGAAGGATTTGTTGAGCAGAAAACAGTGTGCTGTGGTGTCTGGCCTTTCTCATCTGAGCACACTTCTCTTCAGCACCTACTTAAAATTAACTTTGCTGTCAGTTCTTTTCTGAACCGAGATCTCCAGGGATAAATCACTTGTGTGGACTGATCTCACAGCCCAGCCCCAGCTGTTTCCCTTGCTCTCCTAGCCCCAGATTCCATGTAGCAGCCTTTCCCATAGGTAAATCCTGCCAGTTCTGTGGTAACCACTGGCTGTTAGGATCTCTGAGGGTCAGTTCCAGGCAGCTGTGCTACTGCCTTTTGGCTGTGGCTCCAAGACTGAGGCAAATGGAAGAACTTTTCCCTGTGGTCAGACAGCTCATCACAATAACTTCATCTTCTTGCATGGGCCTTGCTGGTTTTTGTGGTCTGCTTTGGAGATTAACAGGAACCAGAGTTTGTTGGGTTTTTTTCCCAGGCATGTGTGGGAGGAGAATGTTGTCACTAATTTTAATTTATTTGAAAGTCTTCATTAGAGTTGTTTTGGCTAAACAAGGCCTCTCATGAGGTTGATATGGTGAGTAAAAAATGTGTATGAACTATATTGAAAAGTGACCCAACTTTTCTGCTGGGTAGACTGTGGTTCTGGGTTGTTGTGAGGACTAATGTGTACGGCCTGAGCTAACAAAGCAAAATGGGCTTAGAGATTTGATGACATTGCAGTGTTTCCCTGAGGAATCAGAGATAGAGTGTGATGCTTTTCTGACCTGTTCCCCTCAGTCTCTCCGCCAGCATGCTTTCCCTCTCCTCGAGCAGCAGCCCTGGCTCTCTCGCATCTAGCAGAGGATCTCTTGCCACCTCCAGCCAGGATTCATCCACCTCAGCCAGCTTCACTGATCTCTACTATGAGCACCTGGAGCAGTTGGAGCAGTTGGACTCAGAATATCAAAGCAAGCTTGACTTGCTCTTAGAAGGAGCCACCGGATTCAGACCATCAGGCTGTATCACCACTATTCACGAGAACGAAGTAGCGAAAACTCACACAGCAGATACCACCAGCCGTATACAGGCTCTGAGGTCACTGTCTGGTACTCCCAAATCCATGTCATCATTATCTCCAAGGTCATCTCTCTCTTCTCCATCTCCACCTTGCTCTCCACTGGTGATAGACCCACTCCTAGCTGGTGATGCCTTTTCAAGCCATATGGATTTTGATGACACAGAGATAAGTACAAATCTCTCAGAACTCACCCTAAACACTGGGAGTGGCAACTGTAGACTCGAAGAGCCTAGAGCAGGAGATAAACATCTAGGTCAAGGTATGGTAACAAACTGTTTGCATGCACATGCATGTATTCATTTTTGATGTAGTTTATAAAGCATTGAGAAGCAAGTATTTCAGAAGCTGTCTGTCATCTTGATATCTTTGTGTTGAAAAGTGTATTCAACTGAGTGTTCTATCCTTCCTGGGAACAAAGGTTGGTGCTTTAATTTGTACATGAAAAATGCTGCTGATCTGATGAGTCTTGCAGAACACTGTGTGCAGGTATGTTTTTAGTGTACTTATATGCATGTGTACAGAAACCACGGGGATTTCATGTGCAAATACAAATGGTTGTGGTGGGATTCTGGTTTAGTTCGGCACTGGGCTATTCAGAAGGTCATCTAGTGTTTTGGATCTGGGAGGCACATAATGCCATACTGACACAAACTTTCTGGCCAAGTTCTGAGGAAGGCTGGGGAAAAGCCACTTAGCTTAACAGTTAACAAATGATAATAGAAATCCTCCCCCACCACCTCAGCACGCACAACTCTTGCTCTGGTTCCCAGTACGTCAGTGGCAATGGGTTTATTAACTTCAGCTGAGCAGACTTGTCAAGGCTGTGCCTGAATTTCTGCTGCTTTGAGGGGGATGGTCTCTTAGCAACAAAAACATGTTTGGATCGTGAGCATGATAAGACATTCAGAGATAGTAGCTGTTCTCATGCATGCATATGGCTTGCTGGGAGTGGGAAGGGCTCATCCCTTTTTAGAACGATGGCTGGGCTGGAGTGGATGGAAAGCAGGAGGCAGCAGTCAGGACACTCGTGCTGGGGCCTGCCTGGAGCCCTTGTCTCTGTGGGTGGGTTAAATCCCATGGAGACGAGTGGAATGGCTGGATTTGGAATTGCAGTGAGGAAGATCTTGAAGGGCAATATAAACTTGCAAGCTGTAGTCGTAGGAACCAGTGGTGCAGTTTGTTCCTGGTTTTCATAAGATTATAAACCAGCCCATGTGAATCAAGGGAACTAGCACCCTGTCATCACTGCCTTCTGCATGAAGACGGCTGACACTGTTTAAAACACAATAAATGACACAAATGCAGATCTTCCCCTTTGAGCTACCATTTCCCTAAAAAAGCATTTGAGTAGGAAACACTAATTATTGTTATTAGAACTGGGCACTGATTAGTTTTAACCTTTTTAGCTCTGAGCTTTGTCAAGGCTGTCAAAGCGAAAGCTCAGGTGTTAAGCAGATTAAGTGATTATTGCTGTTAGCCAGTCAGCAGACAAAATAATCACCATAAGTAGTTTATTTCAGGGCAATAACAAGATGAGGTTTTATTCCTCAGGCATTTCGGGGGGGTCAGTGTAACACCTGAAACACACTGGCTGGATCTGGGGTGCTCGGCCTCATGGGCAAAGCATGCTCACGTGTTCCTGTAAGTAGAGCTGAGTAGTATGTACCTGAGGGATTTGCTTTTGAATTAGGAGTTTTGCAGAACCTCTGAGGCTGAAATAAGGTTTGTGTTACTTAGCCACATGAAAACACACAGGTTCGGTGTGTGTGTAAGATTTGCAGGGCTTCCAAGTCCTTTGCAAAACCAGTGAGGAACAGGATGGCTGCATGATGAATCCTTCCCAGGGAACCAGTCATCTTCATTCAGATTTGCACCTGAACGGGGCTCGGATGGTCAGAAATGAAGGCTCTCTGGTGGGAATGGCAGGACACCATTGGTAATTGAAGCAGAAAAAGAGATTAAGCATGTGGAGATGAACCTGAAGTGTTCTTCCCAGAAAGCAAGCTTCATGCAGAGGAATTCATGGAGCAGCATTTCTGGGAGTGGTGTGTAGAACTCAAACACCTTCATCTAGAAAGCCAGCCAGCAGGCAAGGAATCATTTTCCTATTAAAACCATGGAATAAGAGGTACAAAGCAGCACTGAGGAGTGCAGGGTGTCCCTGCTCATGGCAAGGGGATTGGAACTAGGTGATCTTAACGCCCTTTCCAACCCAAACCATTCTGTGATTGAGGAAAGAGAAACATAGTTTTGACCTTGCCCACGTACCTCCAGCACAGCCTCTGATCAAGAGTGCAGCAGGGGCCCAGCACACAACATGAGGGAGCATGGATTAAACTGGGAATACCAGGATTAAATGGATCCATTTGTTTCAGTTAATGACTCATATACTGTGTTACAGATGCTTTTATTCATGAGAAAAGGTCTGGAAATTTCTTTCTGTCCATGGGAATACCAGGATGAAAACAAACATTCAGTGGTGGTGTCAAAAAATACATGGATAAATGGGCCCAAATGGCACATGCATGCTCCATGTACTGGGGTTACCTGTAGCACCCTCTACTGTTTTGGATCACTACATATGTTGCATCACTCGTATGCAGCTGGCTTGGATCACTCAACCCACATTGAGCTTGCATATGTTCTGCACCAGTGTCTTTCCAAAGCTGTTTTTAACTCTTTAAGTGGCTTTGCTGCACTCCTGCTATGGGACTACAGCTGTTCCCAGTGGGACAACATTCACAGCTCCCTCATCCTTGGAGCAGGTCTCCCAGAGTTCTGACACAGAGAACGAACTAAGAACTGGGTCCTGGGCTGAAGCATCTCTGCAGAAATGGTTCATGTGAAAAGGAGCAGAATGTGCACACAGGGTGTATCTTTCCCTGTTTTGTAGCACAAGAAATCTCTGAGATAACACTTCCGTGAAAAACTCCTTGCTTCAACTTGCTCAGTTTCCCTGTCTCCTTTTCCCTGCATTCCTGTGTGTGGCTGCTACTTTAAATCCTAGAATCTCTCTCCATATTTAGCTAGTTACTGGCCTGTCTGGACCTAGCTTCTGTCTTGTATACACTAACCTTTGGAGTTCAGGGGTAGGTGAGAGGTGGTTTTTTGCTGTTCCCCCTCCTGGAAACTAGCCTTGGCATAATCTCCAGACAGGGTACACCCCTCCCTGTCAACCATACTTGGCCAGAATTTGGTCAATAGCGTTTGCCCAATGCTGGGATACCTCTGGGTAGGTGGGACCAGAGGACCTACTACCTACTTAAGGGTGACTTGCAGTAAGTCCGTATTTATAACTTTATTGGAATTTAGAAGCTCTGCTGCTTCTGCACATTGCCTATCTTGCATGGGTATGTAGGACCACAGACTGGTTTGGGTTGGGAGGGACCTTAAAGCTCATCCAGTTCCAACCCCCTGCCATGGGCAGGGACACCTTCCGCTAGAGCAGGTTGCTCCAAGCCCCTGTGTCCAACCTGGCCTTGAACACTTCCACCAGCCCTGCCTTTCCAGTGCTTTTGAAAGCCTCTTCTGGCATTGCCTGCAAGGACCTGCAGCCATGGGAGTGCCAGGGGTAGACAGCTACAATGCAGTCAGCACACCAGTGTGTAACCTCAGCCTGCGAGTACGGTCCTGCAGGACCCAAGCATTAAGTGGGCACTGACTGCAACAAAGCCTTGCTGTCACCTCCACCACATAGGCTGTTCCTGTGATTCTCCAGGAGCTGCTGGTGCTCCAGGACAGTTGGGTGCGTTCCTGAAGCACTAACTCAATGTGATGTTGAGCAAAGTCCCCCCCACCCCGTGCCCTCTCTGTCTTCAGAAAAGTGCTGTTGCTGAACAATACTTGGGTGGAGAAAAGATGCAATTCAGGGGGAGGCTGAGGCAAAAAGCTGCTCCTGATGCAAACTGTTCATTTGCATTAACACATGTTTTTGATTTTCCTCTGTGCTTTTCTGATAGGTATAAATGCAGCAGGAGGGACAGCACTGAAGGTGGCGTGTGTGTCAGCTGCAGTGTCTGATGAATCTGTTGCTGGAGATAGCGGGGTGTATGAGGCGTCTGTACAAAGGTAGACACCAGACCTCTCTCTAGGAAGAAGCCAAACACTCAGCTTTGCACACAGGAGTCAGCTGGAGTACTGCTGGTTGTGATCCTTTTTGGTGGCTAAACTCACTCTCACATTTCATCAGAATTCTGAACAAAGCTGTGAGCAGGTTGAATTTGATTATCAAAATGACCCATGCTTCCAATAGCAGAAGTGGCTGGAAGCAAGCTCACAGAACTCAACAGTTGGTCTGTTTCTGAATGTGCTGCTGAGCTGCCCCTGCTGCCTTGATGGGGTAGCAGAGCCATCAGGCAGCGTCAAGTTCCCCTCCTGTCAGTCAGCCCTTGTGGTGTCAGTGACAGCCCTGTCAGCGGGAGAGCACTTTGGGATGTTTAAGGAAGGCAGCAGAAGCACCTTGAGCTGCCTTGTGTGTGTGTACGTGGTGGGATGCAGTTCCCAAGTGCTTTGAAGCAGGATGTGATTTCTGCAGGACTTCTCCCCTAAGGGCATAGCTGGAGCTGGGCGTCCCTGCTCTTGCTGGGTTTCTGCACCTCCCTTACTGCTTCCTAAAGCTCTCTGGGGTGGTTTGACAAAACGTTCACTAGAAGGTACTGATCTTGCTGATACCTGGTTTGCCTGCATCTAACATGGGTTTTCCTACTGGTTTTACTGACACTGATATAAATCACGGGGTCATTTGTTGCAAGATACAGCTGTAGAGGTGAAAATTGCTCATCTCGTTTTTCCCCCATTCATTCATTCATTACCTTCATTAATTCTCTAGATAATTGAGTCATTTTTTTACGTGTACAGCACAATTCACTTTGGCAAGGAGAGCAACACTTGTGTAAATCAGACCTCATGGGCTCAAGCCATGCCGTTGGGTCCCTGTCTCCCATCAACAGGATAGGGACTTCCATGGAGAGGGGAGGAGGGATCACATGTGACAGTTACAGAAGGCATCTCATGCACCCTTGCATGTCTGATGTTACTTAGTGGTGGTTGGGTTGTTGACTTACCAACCTTTGGAATGTCTATAGCATCACTTCGATGTCTATTATAAATAGCGAGGGTAGGATGTGAGCAATAGGTTTGTCCTCTAGCTGAAATGTAATGGAATGCAAGAGAGTGCTAAGGAATATAGAAAACACTTGGTAGAATGCTAATCCTGTTTTCATGTGCTCAGCATAGCCTCTGAGCCAAGTAGACAATGAATGTAGTTTTGGGGACTTTCAGTGCATAGAACTTTGGAGGAGAACTACACTGGAGGGCAATGATGCAAGCGACTGTTTCAAGGCAGACCAGTCAGTGTACTCTGTCACTTGTAATGTGCTTAGGGAAGTTTGATTGCTTAAAGAAACAAAGGAATGACTTAAATCTAATCAAACTCGAGAAGTTTTGCTGTCATGATGCAGGCAGGATTGCAGTTGTTAAGTCTTATTTCTGTGGCTGGCCAGTCAGCTGTCTTTACTAAAATCCAGTCAAGGGAACCCTTTAAAATCCCTCACAGCCTTATTTTTGCAGTCTTTTGTGTGGCTTTTTTTGGCAGTGAAGAGGGAAGGCATATGACTTTCTGCTGATAAGCTCCACAACACATACCTGTAAGGATGACTGCACTTACTTCTCAAATGGGCTTTCTTTTAGCTGCTAATTTTACAAAATCCATATACCCAAGCCCTGAATGGAAGGGAAGAGATCTTGTATCACCTAAATGCTGTCACTTCAATAGGAGGGAAATCAAGTCCTTAATTGTCTTTGCTTTCTTTCAGACCATGTGTGTCAGAAGTGATGATGTTTGACAGTGATGACACAGAAGCAGTAGGGACAGCTAAAGTGCAAATTGCAATGAGGTAAACACTTCGGATGGAAAGAATGATGTGTGGGATTTAAAAGAGAGTGCTTCCATTCTGTTTGCTTCTCTTTATCCTGTCCTATTAGTATTAACTAACGAATGTCCTCTGTGAGGTGTAATTGAGAATTACACTTGACTCCAGGAGGTCTTTGGCCCAGTTACCCTCCTTCATGGCAGTGGAAATCAGCTGGTGATGGTGTGGTTGGAGGGTGCAAACCAGCAGCAGGAGCTCTGGCAGTAAATGGCATTTGTAATCATTGACCCCCCTGAGTCCCTCAGTGGTGGGTCAGGCATAGGAGGCATCTTCCTTAAATGACTTAGTGGAGGTTATTTAGGACTCGAGGAAAAATAAGTAGCATAAAACTCTCTTGTCTTGGCCATCCACAGCAAACCAGTGGTTACCCCCAACATCTTTACTGCTGTATTTCAGGTATTGCTGCTTGTAACTTTTTTATGCTACAGTCATTATATAAGGCTTTTTGCTTACAGCAATTGGGGTAGACCCTAGGAAAAGCAATGTGTGTTAGGTCAGTTCCATTGTATCAGGATTCCGAAGTTCTGGATGTTCTGGTAGCAAAATGTCATGGAACGTGAAACTGGTTTTGTTTGAAACTATAGGCAAGCTGTGGTCCCATTATAGTTGTGTCTTGTTTGTAAATGTTAATGTTGTGTTGATGAAGCAAGTGGAATTCCCACTCATGGAGTCCAAGGCTGAATTCTCTCATAATAATGGTTTTTATGTCTTTCTAATTCAGATATGATGACAAAAATAAACAATTTGCCATCCTGGTCATCCAGCTGAGTAATGTCCCAGCACTGCTGTCCCAGCAAGATCAGAAAGTGTAAGTGGGTGAAATAAGCACACTTCTGAAGTATTTGTGTTAGATCTCAGTGGGAATTAAATAGATGTTGGGATTTTTTTGGGGAGTGTGTGTGTCACACTCTTCAAAATTACTCATTCTGAAATGCTTCTACACTGTTCTGTGGAGCAATATTTATGAACTAACAAACCTGCAAACAGAAACAAGGTGCATTTTTTTTCCTCAAAGGTCAGTAGTTGCTGGGGAAAGACTTGCCTGGAATTAGCAGTAGCCAGCAGGGGTCTGAACTGCAGCAGTGCCCAGAGCTCTGCATCCCGTGGAGTTCTGCCGCAGGACATCCTTGCAAGGAGCATGTGTGAGGACACGTACAACTGCTACCAGCCTCTTTCCAGGCAAAAGGCTTCTTTAAATTCAGCTGTGTGCTGAGTGAGCTGACAGATCTGCTTCATTTTGGTGTAGCTGTTCTTACCTACAAAAGGGCATGTTGGTAGTGTGATGAGTTGCATCAATGTAAATGACCATCTTAAACATAATCCTGTAATCACAGAACCAGCTAGGTTGGAAAACACCTAGGATGTTTGATTACAGGAGTCAGAAGGATAAAGTCTGTGGCAGCTCCTGCCACTTCATACCTCTGATGTTGCGCCAAGATGTTCTTTTTTTTCTTTGTTGACTGATATCCAGAAGAAATCGGACAGGACAGTGATATCCCCCATGCTTAGGATAGGTTTCATGTGCAGTGCAGGGAGCTGCAGAGCTGTTCCTGGGTGGCAGTGCTGACCATGATGCTTTCTTCAACAGGAGCATCCGCGTGGCTGTCCTGCCCTGCTCGGAGAGCACGAGCTGCTTGTTCCGCACAAGGGTGGTGGAAGCTTCAGACAATCTTGTGTACAATGAAGTATTCTGGGTTTCTATCTCTTATCCGGCTTTACGCCAGAAGACTTTAAGAGTTGATGTTTGCACTGTAGATAAGTCTCACCTTGAAGAATGTTTGGTTAGTATTAGTCTCTGCTTTAATACCTTTGTGCGTGTTTCCTCTTTTAATTAACAACTAATTTTCAACTCTGAAGTGTGCGAGTGTCCCTGATAACCCCCAGCTCTCTCCCAGATCATGTTCTTTGCAATAACAATTCTGATCAGGAAAACAAAATCAGTCTAGGAGAGAAATGTGTCGATGCAGGACTACTGATGACTTTGTCAAACTACTCTTATTTCCTTTCTTTTGCAATTTAGTGTGAAACTCTACCTATTTCTCTTCCTTTTGGTGGAAACATTTGTTGTAATGTGGTTGAGAATGGACTTCCAGGAGCTTGGAAGCCACTGTAGAATACTAAAGGTCCCTAAAGGATTTTTTTAATTTTTTTTTTTCCAAACCTGCTATTAATCTACACTATTAAAAGCTACATGAATATAGTTTTTCATGTACTAGTATTGTCATAGGCAGCTGCCCACTATCGTTAGAAGAGTTTTTTTGTTGCTCAATATTAACTGAACTATTCCTGGAGTATTGTACTGCAGAACATGAGCAGGGTGTGTTAGCTGGGGCATAGCAGCCATTAAGTTGTAGGAAAGTTGATGCTCTGTCCTATGTGTTCCATAGCATCTCCCTTGGCTGGAATGGTACATGTTTTATGGTGCTTCTGCACTTCTTCCTTCACTCGCTTTGCAAAGTGCCTTTGGTACAGGAAAGCAACTGTTTTCCACAGGGGGGTTTTGTCATTTGGCAGTGTGGCTGTAGCTGAGCTCCGGGTGGGAGCACACCAGCTTGCAGGAGGCATGCTCAGCATGTCTGCTGGACTGGGCTGCAGCAGTGGAGTCTACTCAGGCATGGATTAAATAAACTATGAATCAATTTTACTGTGGTTCTGAATTCATCAGGATGTGTACTAAATGTAATGCAGTGAAAAATGACAGGGCAGATGAAGAGGAATGAAATATACAAAGCTGAAGCTTCTTGGTCTGAGACAGTGATTTTTGTCAGCCCTGCAAATTTCTTGAAGGGGAGCCTTCATCTCCTGTTCCTTTCTGTTTTAATTTGGAGCTCTGGCTGCAGTTTATCCTGATTGCAGTAGCACTGTTCATACCTCTGTTCTTGTACACAGGAGCTGTAGTGAAACACTTGCTACTTGAATGGGAAGAACTAGACGATGTTAAACACAATGAAACAGAAAGCATCACTAGTACTGTTGAAACAGGGATAAATGAGGCATTGTTTCTTTTTGTCAAACTTGCCAATGTCAAGTAGTCCTGGACTTTCACTCTCATTTCTTCCTACTGGTGTGGTAGTTGTTCATTTTAGTGCCACACTAATGGTGTTTTGCTGTCACTAGGGTGGAGCACAGATTAGCCTTGCTGAAATATGTAGATCTGGAGAGAAATCGACCCGTTGGTACAACCTCCTCAGTTATAAGTATGGGCAGAAGCAAACCAGGAAGAGTAAACAAGGAAACATCCACTCTGAAGTACCCTGCACTGAGAAACCGGTAAGAACAACTGCTTAAATCAAACAGATCTCTTCCAAGTAGTACTATTGAGAGGGTTTGTGTGGCTGAAGGACTGTTACAAGTCAAGAGATGAAAGCTGGTGTATTTATATTTAGAACTTGAAAATGTCATTAAGTGCAGCAACATAATGAACTTGTTGATTACAGATATGCCCTTGTCCTGGGCTGGATACTGAAATCTGCTTCTCATGAAGCTGAGGGCTGTGGGATGTGGTCTGGTGTAAGTGATGTGTGAGCTTTTGCCTTTCTTCACACTAGACAGCTCCCCTTGCTGCAGTGAACTTGCTGAACAGGTCAAGATCCAGCCCTCCCTTTGCACTATGCTCAGCCCACAGCCGCACACGCCTATGCTGGTGTGCTCATACGGGCTTGTCTGAGCACTATGTGTGCAACAGGCTGCTTGAACAATGCAGGTGGAGAGACTGTCACTCTCCTGCTGCCAGAGGAAAGCTGGCTGGGGCTGTCCTGGCTGGGAAGGATGGGCCCTTTGCAGTTTGTGAGAGTCCTGTCTTCACAAGAAGCCTCTTCTTCTCCTCAGGACTCTGTGTCAGCACTCCTAGAGCAGACAGCTGTTGAACTGGAAGCTGTGGAGAAGAAACTGGAGGAAAGCAGAAGCACTTTAACTAGTGGAGAGAGCTGGTAGGTAGCATCCCACCATCTTAGTGCTGTGGGATGATCAGAGCTATTTGGGCATTCATGTGCAGAGGAAAAAAGCAGATGATAGATGGCTGTGGCAGGCTGCTTCTGTCTCTTTCTGTCTTGATGAAAAGTCTTGCTGCTTCTGTTCTGGAGGTTGTGCTTGGGAAATGGGAACAAAGCAGATAAACGTTGAGAATAGTTAATAGCACTATGCTAATTTTGTTATTTGTACAATGTTCTATGGAGCTCCATGAGAGCTCCACTCTATGGTGCAAGGCTTTGCTTGAATATTAATTTTGGCTGTTGTTTACATGGTTCAGATTCCAATTTTATTAATGAAGCCCAACATCTGAACTAAAAGCAAACCTGAACCCAGTGGGTTTGATAGAGAAGCCAGCTCTGCATTCGGAGCAGCTGAAAAGGCTGTCAAAACAATGCTTGAATTTTGTCCAGCATCACTTCTTAGATTAATGTTATCCCTAGAGCTCCCCTTAAGAAGCACTCACCTTAAGCTCAGGCTACATGGCTGAGCCCTCAGCTTGCTTCTCTTGAAGCCAGATCAGTATGGTGTTTTAGGCTCTAGTGGTTGCCTTCTGGTGCAGCTTCACTCCAGTGTAATTATTTCCTTATAAGCCTGCCTTTGTGTAATCTTGGGTACAACCGGTGCCTTGGGGACATGCTTCTGCCCAGCAGCTAGAAGGAGGAAACCCTTGCTGCAGCACCAGAGCATTGTCCACAATTGGCCAGTTCAGTAACAAAGCTGTTCTTAACAGGCAAGACGAAGAGGTTCCTGATCAGGAAGAAGAGGACGAGAGCAGTGAAAATGAAGCAGAGGAGGAGGAAGAATTCTGTGCTGGAAAATCACTGTGGGAAACAGAGGAAAGCCTGAATTCCCAGCTGCACATGGAGATAGCAGAAAAGGTAGAGTCAAGGGCCTTTTGAACAGAAAGATGAGTTAAGCTTCCCATTGCTCAGCTGATGGGGTTATGTTGAGCTGGGCAAGGCTACAGCAGTTATTTGGAGGTTCATCATTGATGTTCACATGTTTATCTACCTGAACTATTTTTAAACAGCTCTGCATGACTCACAGTAAATGCAGCACCATTTCATGCCTTCCTGCAGCTGCTCATGAAAACTGTTTTCATTCATGCGACAGTGGCTTTGACCTTGTTTAACTGTAAGCATGGCTGTACACATGCTGTCTGTGCATACCCCAATTTGGATCTTTGCTGCAGATGCACAAGAGAATGGTCCTTAAAACCATACCTCTGTTGTATGTAAGGCTGCCAGGTCACACTGATGTACTGGATCAGCAGGCAGAGCTCACTGCAGTCAGTTGTGTTGCGCAGCAATCGATGGATGCAGAGCCCTTAGAGAGTTAATGGAGCAGCCTCTGAGTTCAGAGGGCAGCGTGGCAGGACACCTGCATGAAAGGGCTAAAGAATGTCTGGTTTTGAACCTCTGGGACCAGCAGAGCGGAGACGCATCATAGGTGGCTGTCAGGCAGCCCTGGGTATGTGTGTGGTCTGTAAGCTGGCCTTCACGCTATGGTATCTGTCTTGCAGGTGGATAAAGAGACAAACACAGAGAGCCTTGCACAGGCTTCTACTGTGGTTCGTCCCAAAGACAAGAGAGCAGCAAACCCACCACAAACTCCATTTGTCAGAGGTAGCACTATCATCCGCTCCAAAACGTTTTCACCAGGACCGCAGAGTCAGTATGTGTGTCGGGTAAGGAAAATGCACTCGGGGGTTATAAATGCTGCTTTTCACTAATGAAAGCATGTCAGCAGTGTTCACTTAGGCTGGACTTTTCACAGAGACCTGACACTGCTGCCTTCTTTCCTCCTTTGACTTCAGAAGTTGCTCTGTCCTCACCTCCTAGATGATACCTTTCCTTGGAACTAATAGCATGAAGCACAAATGTTTAAAATATGTGTGTGCACATATATGTTTCTGGTACATGCAGCATGCTGAAATGCCCAAACTAACCTGGTAGGGCTGCTGTAAGACAGTGATGATCAGTAGATACTGAGGTATTTGACCAGGCATTGGAACAGGCTGCCGAGGGCAGATGTGTTCCCAAACCATGTAGACGAGGCCCTCAGTGCCATGGGTGGCCTTGGCAGTGCTGGAGAATGGTTGGACTCGATGACCTGAAAAGGTCTTTTCCAAGCTGGTTGATTCTGTGATTCTATGAATAAGCTGCATATCAAACCCTTTCCTGCTGCTTTAAGACTGTTCAGTGCTAGCTTGAACCTGGTTTTAGGTGAGATGAACATGAAGGCTTCATAGAAATGAAAAGGTGAGGACTTGGTAATGTCAGCAAAAGCACTGTGGAAGCTTTCTCCAGCGTGCCCTGTCTGAAGGTGACTGGGGCAGGATGTCACTTCCACTGATTTGAAGTGTTTCTTCACAATTATTTCATGGATTGAGGATCAATCTAAACTATAAATAACTCATCTTGTAAATTGAATTGGCAAACAAGCAAGCACTATATTTGTCATGCACGACCTGTCCACAGTGGGCACGCTCCTAATGCAGCTGAGCCAGGTTTGATATGCAGGTTTTCTCCCATGCAGAAGCAGGTGCTTCTGTAGAAACAAAATGGATTTAATCTGCAGCAGTGGCCAGTGCTTGGGTGGTTCTGTGTCCCAGCATGCAGATCCCACATGCCTGTTCCCCCAGCTTTGAGAAGGAAGGTGAGAATGGAATTAAACCCTGCTTGAGTTGAGCTCTCTTTAAGCGTCTAGAGACAATCACAAAAGGCTGCAGCTGTATGTGTGTAACATGACAACCAAGTTGGGAAACCCAGGGGGATAGCTTAGAGATAAACCTATGTCTTGCACCACTAGCTTAAAATACGGGTGACTGAAGAGAAAAGAAATCTCTAATAAAATAACCCCATGTTTTACAGGTGCTAGAAAAGAGTAACTTTTAATTACTTACAGCTTATTTTTCTGGTCTGTTTTGCCCAGCCTAGTTACTTGCACAGGAGAAGAGCAGTGGGGTAGAGTCCCATTTACACCTGAACCTAGTGTCTCTCTTTCCATGCAGTCTATTCCCAAAAAGTGACTGAGTTCAAGGTTTGGGCAGGACCTGGCTGTGTAGGATGGATTGCGTGTTGTGCACGCAGATTAGGGTGGCAGCTCTCTGCAAAACTTCCTAGTTCTACTTACACCCCTGCTTAGAATCACTTAGAGAAGCCCTTGTTCTTGCCAATCATGTGTGTATGCTCTGCTTGTATTCCTTTCATGGGCTCTTCCCTTTCCTTTGCAGCTGAACCG